>NC_141873.1:417397102-417548617 GCF_056163025.1 Triticum urartu | reverse complement strand
CCTTTGTGCAGTCGCACTGAAATGTAGAGACGTTGCCCGTGTGACATTTTAGTACAACTGCACAAAACACTCTTAAGAAAAAAGTGATTTGTGTAGTTCACCAAAAGGACGCAATAGCAACAACGTGAAATGGATAGCCCTGTTTGCAAAAAAGAGGTAGAAAGGAAACAATTACTGGCCAATAACAGTTGATGACACATGCGACGACAAAAAAGAAGCATATTCCTTATCCTAAGGGAAGATAACAACACGGTTGTGTTTGTCTAAAACAGTGTGAGGACGAGAATGCAATATGGAAAGTACGCCGGATGAGCTACGTTTTGGGCAAAGAACTATGGAAGATCCACATGCAGCGACATGGGAAAACGGGCAGTGGAGCAAGGCCGGAGGGGATACCTGGAGGTCGTCGGGATGTAACTAGGTGAGCGGCGGGCGGCGGAATCTGCGAGCAGGTGGCGTAGGCCCTGCCACGCCGGAGCTTGGTTAGAGAGAACGGCGTGTACCGCAGATCGGGACGTGCTGCCTTAGCGCCGTCGAACGGAGAAACGATGCACTTCCTCCCTTTCCCCCGGCGGACGGGATGCGACCGGATCAGTGACCAACGGTGAGAGAGAGAGAGGCCACCACACTTCCTTTCCCCCGGCAGACGGGATGCGGCTGGATCAGTGACCAACGGTGAGAGAGAGAGAGAGGCCACCGCACTCCCGTTCCCCTGACGGACGGGATGTGGCCGGATCAGTGACCAACGGTGAGAGAGAGAGAGAGGCCACCGGAGCCTTGTGTGAGATACTCTGAAGAGCGGACTACCTTTTCCTCCATCAAAATTGTTTTATATTTTGTGTACGTGCCATTGGGCGCTATAACTTTATTTAAAAATGACGCGGCAACGCGTCAAGTCGAACTTTGTTTCGTGCACGCGTGGTACACGACCTCCCTAGGTAAACAACCGCTACAGGCATTCAAATTAGCACGTGGGCTGCCATTTCGTAAAGAAATGAGCTCCACCATGTACCCGCGCGGGTGTGGCTGGGCACGAAGCGTGAGTACATGCATGGTGCACCTATTCTCTTCTTGTATACGTACACCACCTGCGTGGGGTTGTGTGAGAGAGATACAAACCTAGAGAGATATAGTGTGTGGGTTCTTGAGAGTTTTTTTGTGGGGGGGGGGTCAATCAAAAAATTTAACATATGCAATGTGTGTGAAATAGAGTCCTGGATATAACATATATATAGAGGGGGCGATCCACGAGAAGAGAGTGGAGGTATCATCGGCTTGAGGTGTCCATAGAATCGAAGAGAGGGATGATGTGTGTGTGTGCGCGTGATCGATAAAGAGTTCCATCAAATTTGTGTGTGCCCATGTCAAAGATATAGAGTGGTTGGCCTACTGGAACGTGAGATGGGACATGTGCAGTTTGTCTCTGTGGCATGGATACCTACCTGCAGCGCTCGATTATCGGTGTGTGGTGGGGGAAGAGGGAGGCCCAATTAACTATAGAGGTACAATGGCTGGTATATATGTGGAGGAGGAGAGAGGCCTACCTCATGTATTAAGGAGATCGATCTACCTCATGTATTAAGGGAGATCGATGGGCATCCATGCATATGTGCAGGAGATGAATAAGGTTGGGAGAGAGACAGAGCTAGAGTGTTGGAGGGGGTGGTAGTGGAGTTGCTTCTAACAAATGGTGGGATAGGCTTGCTAGACAAACGGAGGGCACGCCCGCAATATCAATAAGAGAGGAGATGGCTGCTTGTTGTCTGTGCACGTGCGTGTGAGAGACGGGCCAGGAGGCATGCACGAATGATGAGGGGGGACGATGTGGCTGTGGTAAGAAGACGTAACTACATAGGAAGATCAATTGCCCTTTGTAAGAGAAAGGAGAGACATAACTTGTGAGGTACATCGATCGATGGGGGGTAGTTAAAGTCGATCTAGGTATATGTTGGGAGATCGATTGGTATACATGCATGTGTGTGTTAGAAGCAAATGAGGCACGAGGAGAAGGATAGAGAGAGAGGGATGCATGTAGGAGGTGGTACGAGAGGCATACTATATCGAGGGGGAGGAGTGTGCGAGTACGAGAACGATGAAAAGAGTGGTGGGAGTGAGGCATGGACGGTGACAAGAGAAGAGGGGAAGCTTATGTTTGTGCTAGGCACACCTGGCTAGAGAGGCATATCGATCGATGTGTGCCGTAAAGAAGGAGCTGGGGGGCCTACACACACAGTGGGTGAACGACCTAAAGTGAAAAGACGAATTTGCGTGATGGAGCTAGAGAATGCTGAGGGAGGGTGAGAGGGATGCGGGCGTGTGCATGCACAAGAGAAAGTTAGCGCTAGCTACAAATATAAGAGGGTTGCGTGGGTGTAAAAGACGAATAGAGATCATATATACTTCATTATAAAAAGTGAATTCAGATATTTGATGAATTTATCATAGTGTTTCAAACCGACGGATGTGTGAATATATGTAACGGTGATACACATGGTGTGGCTATGAACATGGTATACTACATTTAATATATTTTATCTCTACTCTTATAAAGAAATGGAGTTGTTGATGATGGTGTGCCTGCCATCCTGCATTATAGGCCGTCTGATTTATATCTGGCAGATAGCAAGGAAACTATGATGGTTGAAGTTGGCAACAATCATGATTGTAGATTCTTATTGAAATAGAGAAACGAATTCAAATTTAGTTCGAATTGGAGCGGTAGTATAGACATTTGGAATGCACTAAAATGTTGGTATGAGTAGGTTACATGCATTATACAGTAAGCGAAAAAATTTAATCGGACATAACATGGATTCATACTCCCTCCTTCCATCTATATAGGGCGCAATGAGATTTTTAAGACCGCCTTTGACTATTGACAAGATTAATAGTACATGACATGCACAATGTGAAAATTATATCATTGAAAGAACCTTTCACAGACGAATTTAACAGTGTGCTTTGTGTAAGTTGCATGTCATATATCATTGCTCTAATATTTTGTCAAAGTTAGCATCGAAAAACGCATTAGGCCCTATATAGATGGAAGGAGGGAGTAGCTTTGAATAGCATTTGTATAGTAAAACGGGGCAAGACTCTCTTTGTGTGGTGTGAATAGTTTTATTTTTTCGTTTTCTTTTTGGTTGAGGGAAGTGCGAATTGATTTGGTAGGTACAAGTACAATATTACTACACATTAGGCTTGTCCCTAAAATTCAACCCGCATCTTGTTATATCCCGAAAATTCATATATCGTGCTCCCAAAACTGGCGCCTTCACAACCCGCGCCTTGCTATCCCGAAATTACAAAACGCGCGGAAACTCCCTCCAGCTGCCAAATCCCGACATGCGAAATCCCCCTTCTAACCCTGAGCCGAAAGGGCCGCTAGTTCAAATCGGTGGGGGGTACTTTTGTAAAACACCCTACATTTTGGACAAGCGCGTTCCTAAGTCATGCTTCACCCCCTCCCATCGCCCCCTTTTCGCCATTCGAAATCCCAGGCCGCCATAACCTCTCCACTTCAGCTGCGAAACCCCACCCTACTTCGTCCGCCACGTCACTGCTGCTCAGCCGGAGCCTATTCCCCGACGACGTCGTCCAGCGCAACAGCTCGACGTCCCTCGTCTACCTCCCCGGATGAGGATCCCTCGTCCATCTCGCCGTCCCGCTGGTTCAGCCGCGCCGTCCTCCACCTCCAAGGAGCTGCTCCGACGATTGCCTCATCTATCGCGGCTGCTCCATCCCCACAGCGCCGCCTTAACCTGCTCCACCGGAACCGCAACATCCTCACCGACTCCTCGGACGAAGCCGAGGCCTACTCGGTGCCACCAAAGAGGTTGTACACTCATCGCATCGCACCTTCTCCTTAACTCGACCTCCTGGCGCCGACGGTGCTCCATCCCGCACCCCCATGGAGCAGCTACCTTGAAGCCGGCGCCGCGGGCGACATCTCCACGGCGGCTCTCCCCCAGTGCGAGGCCTCTTGGGCGGCGGCGTCCATACTAGCCGGATCTACTGCTGCTGCTCCAGCTCTCGCTCGATCGCTCGCTCGCCCAGCTGCTGCTGCTGCTCCCCCCTCGCTCGTGCTGCTGCTCTGCTCCGATTAAGCCACACTTTAGTCGACTGAATCGACTTTTGGGTCAGTCGATTTTAAGGGGTTGGGGGGCTCGCCGGAGTTAAGGAAGAACCACCCATAGCGGGGACGGGGGCTCGCCGGAGAGGTACCCCACTATCTATCTTAGGGTTCAGGGTGGGGGTGGGGGCCTAGAGGGCTGGCCGGGGCAGCGGTGGCGAGTTGTTTTGGGGCGGCGAGGCGGCACTGGGGCCGGCGGTTCGGCCGGTGGTGGCTGGCAGCTCAGGGGAGTGCAGGTTGAAGATGAACTGCAGGCCCTCCCTAAACTACATGTCAAGTGCCTCTCTGCTACCATTGCGTTTAGTTTCGACAGTAGCATTCAGATTCCACAGTAAATTTCAGTTTCGACAGTTAAGTTCAGAGTCAACAGTTTTTTACCTCATCTGTTGTAGTCAGGTGGTTTTTGGTGATGTTAATTTTACATCCATTTTACATCATCTATTGGAGATGCTATTAGAATCCCACTTGAGATTGACGATGTTTGTCTTGTGCTGCTTCAGCCTTGATGTCTTATGACTCACCGGAGCTCCTCCAACGACAGAACGATCCATCACAATAGAGCATTGCCCTGGACGCCGTCTACATCGCCCTCAGATCTTCCTCCATACCTCCGACATCCACCTCTGCCTCAACTGCTTCAGCGACCAACCCAATGATGCTGATGTCGACACGGCTACGGCAAAGAGGTTGTACACTTGTTGCATCACTTATTACTATACATTCACATCGATCCATTAGGGCTATTTTGGTTCAACGGAAAAACATCAATCCACTGGTTTTTCCATCACTCTAAATTTCTGCATGCCCTCCTTACATAATCTCACCATATTTTTTTCGTATGCATGTCAGATATTGTACACAGTCATGCTGAACATGTAGACAAAAAGAGAAGAGTTTTGCGCCGCAATACAATGTCATGCAGACATCGCTCCATGGTGGGTTCAATGGCAAACCCTCCCCACCCCTCTCCAGATTGTAATCCAGAGGAAGATATCTGTTCTGAGGCGGATTCGGACGCCGCTGACCACTCCTATCTACCCCCAAGGTGTTTGCTCTACCTTGGCATGATGATGTTAGTCATATCATGCATATGTTGCCTTGCAGTGCCTACTTTTGACATCATATATGTCATCTGCTTAGTTTAGACATGTTCTGTAATGCCACCTGTTTAGTTTCTATATCATATATGGGAATTATGCAGTCTCATGTCTTTTAGCCAGCCATAATATATGTGAAATGTGCAATGCCGTCCTGTTTAACCAGGCATCATATATTTGAATGATATCTTGCCCATCCTTTTCTTCATTACATTTCCATTTGTCGACAATGTTTGTACATTAAACTACTCTTCCTGTGAATCAACCATTTGGGTGGGAGATGGAAAAATCTGGAGTGAAAACAAGGCCTTCAGAGCAGACAGTGCTACCTGTCGAAGCAGATCTCTTGTTGGGTTCTGATAGCTCCTCAGAGATGGATTCAGAGACAGATGACCAGTCCTATTCCCCCACTGAGGTGTATGCTCTAACTTGGCACGGTTATACTGTCATATCATGCATACGGTGTCTTGCATTGCATAGTTTAGACATCATATACACAATATTCAACACCATGTTCTTAGTTCAGACATCATATCAAATGCCCTCTGTTTAGCATATAAATCACATATGTGAATTAAATGATGCGATCCTGATTACTTAGATAACATGTAGGTGAATTATGTCATGCGATCCTATTTAGTTATTCATCATATCTTTGAATTATGTTAAGCTATGCTATCCAGTTTAGATAGACATCATATATGTGAAATTATGTCATGCTATCCGTTTTAGTTAAACAATATACATGTCAACTATTTCATGCCCTCTTTTTTCCACACTATCTATTGCATCTGTCTCTCATACAATGTTTGTACATTCAACTATGTTTCCTATTTATCAGCCATTTGAATTGGAGCGGGTGATGCCAGTATCTAGAGGACTAAAAACAGGTCTTCAAATAAAACAGTGCTACCTCTTGGTGGAGATAGCACCCCGGTTGTACATGCACAAGAACCAGCCCTAACACACATAATACCCCTACTATGATGGACAGAGAACCAACTTCACCCAATCTAACCCCAACCCCAGCCGATAGTAACCCAGTTCCTGTTGACACAGCACCATCTCCACCACAGAGCTCCCAAACAAGAGCAGTTAGTAAGGCAGCTCCAGTGCCCAAAGGGCCAGTACTATCACGGCGAACCCCATCTCCACCAGTTAGTACGCCTATTCCTGTGGAGGAAGCACAACCAGCTAGTCGTAGTTTAGCATCTATCACATTTGATGTTGTTAAATCGTATGTGCGGATCTTCCCATCTTGGAAATATTATACTAAAGATGAAGGAAAATTCCAGTTGTAGGTGTTTGTCTAGGAGTTATGTGTAAGTAATGTTATTCATGGCAATTACTTTGCTTCGTCCCATACATCCTACCTCCATGATGGTTATAATACAACAAATCCCATTTTTCTCTATAGAGAAGGACCGATTTGGAAACTCAGGATGAGGTAACCTGTGCTAATACCTCTGCTATCTTCAAGAATGCTTGGTGGTAGTATCAGAATTACCTGAAGAAAACGTACTTCACCGGCAAAGAAACTCATCAAATTCCCTTACTTTCTCCTGAGACACATTTACTGGACGATGACTGGGAACGCCTTGTTCTGTACTGGTCCCGAACCAAGAATGTGGTAAGGTCTATGAGCTCATTTTCTATTTTTAAGTATTATATTCTTGCGTCTTACTGTACTCTGTTCATGTAGAACAAGTGCCTAAACCTGAAGAACAACTGTTCTAATTTAAGATTCCATTGCTACCATAGGACATAGATATATGTTTGTTTGATGCTTTTATTATGTACTAGTACTTGGCAATAGAAGACTTGGTAGTTTAATCCTGTCCACCTTACTAATGAACTGGTTCACCGAAATGAGTTTCATATACTAGTACATGCTAAACTTGTTATGTGTCTGCTTGTTTCTTCTTTTAGAATGCTGACAGAATATTGTGGAAGAGTGCCTTATTAAGCAACAGTAAAGGAAGTAATGCAAATAAGGTTCAGGATAGTGACAAATCCTGTCTTGGTTTAGTGTTGGAGTTACTGGCCACTACCGCTTGCACAAGCTATTCAAACTCACTGTCTGAATTAGTTCGGTTTCTTGAGTCTCAACTACAAGCTGAAAGACATCGATCAACTGTGCTGTGACAAGAAGCAGAAGGACTGTGGAAGTCCCTGAAGCATTCAGATGCATACTTTCTGGTGCAACAGCAAGCATTGGAGGATTTTAGCGCCAAACAGGACAAAGCTAATCAGCTTGCTAAGCTTATTGCCATCATGGTGGATACCCAGGATAACGTTTCTTGAGCTCTTCTGAAGTTGTTTCAGTTATGCTCTTGTTTTGCTGCGGCGTTTATTTGCACTGGTGGCCAATTTTGACGGCCAGTGTATATGATATGCTGCTTTGTTCCCTATATTTGCACTGGTGGCGAACTTTGATGCCCAGTGGATGTAATATGTGTAATAGCCGTGATAGCCTAGCGTTAGTTGCTTGCTTATTTATTTCCTTGTTGTCTTGTTTATTTGTTTGCTTGTAGTCATTGCAGTTCTTTTTCTGCGGTTAACTAGTGGCTACAATAACCTATTTTTTAAAACTAGGCCACAATAACCATGGGCTAATATTTACTGTAGTGACACTGGGCCTCCTACGGGCCGTAGAAACAGTGGGCCTTCTACGAGCCGTAGAAACAGTAGGCCTTCTACGGGCCGTAGAAACAATGGGTCTTCTACGGGCCATATCATCAATGGGCCTTATACGGGCCGTATGATCGATTGGCCAAACATGGGCTAATAACAGGCCGCAATATGGCCGTAAACGGGCTAGAGTTGGAATCGTCCGTTCATGGGCCGACCGTAACGGGCCATCGTTAATAGGGCGTATTTGATGACGCTATGAAAATGGCCCAACGTATTAACGGACCACAAATGGGCCGACTGTAACCACGGGCTGAATTTGGCCCACAAGCAGAAAATGACAGTAACGGGCCGTAAGTAAACGAATGCTGGAAATGAGCCCAAGAATAAATGGGCTCTGAGAAGGCCGAAAGATAACATGGGTTGGAAACGGCCCAACGGAATAATGGGCCGTTAATGGGTATAAAGTGATACACTGTTCATTACGGGCCAGTTTCACCACGGGCTGTTAATGGGTGTAAAGTGATACACTGTTCTTACGGGCCGGTTTCACCACGGGCCGTTAATAGGCCAAGAGTTACATAGGGCCTCATATGGGCCGAAAGACGTCATGGGCCATACATGGGCCAGAAGTGAAAACAGGGTGGAATCATATTGGATGGCACAAATGACGCTACTGGGCCTAATTCGGATAGGGCGTAACAGGCCTTGGGTTAGCGGGCTATAAATGGGCTATATGCGAACATGCCGTTAATTGGCTTTCCATGGGCCAGCCCGCCACCTTTTGACCAAGTCAAACGGGCCGGCCTTTTCACAGGAATATGCCTCTGTTGGGCCGTGCTATGTGTCGACGTATCATAGGCGCCTTCCGTCCAATGAGTGGTTGACATCTGTCCCAACGATGAGCCGACATGTGTTTCCTCCAACCAATGATGATTTTACATGTGGAAAATCCCCATTGGTCGGGGCTATTAACGGGTTATCGGATCCAAAACCCGACCCAATAGCTTAACGGCGTTCCGTTACGGTGGATGCCACGTGTCGGTCACCCTTGACGAAAGCACTTCTGTGACGCGCGACTTATCGTCATGGAAGTGGACACTTCCGTGATGATAATTTTGGTAATGTCATGGAACACTTCTACGACAGCACAGGTATGACTATCTTGATTCTGTCATAAATTTGTCATGGATGTACATGCATGACAAAAAAGCGACCTACTGTGACAAACACGTATCATCACAGAAGTGTATTTTTTTGTAGTAAAGGCTGACCCAAACCACATGGCCGAGGTCGGACCTGTGGGGCCCGATGGGAAAGAGATCCCCGTTAGCTTAGTCTATGGGCAAGTAGAATTAGCCGCAAAGTATTCCCAACAGGATTGTAGGCTGGACCGCCTGTTGGATGGTATAGAAGAGGAATTTAGTCAGTCTACATGACTATGTAATTAAAGTGACATGTATGATTCCTTCTAGCCGGATTGTAAATCATTTGTCATGGCGGACCTTTTCGCTTCAACCACAATGTCATCGACGTAAGCTTCAGCGTTCCTCCCGAGCTGCCGGCCTAAGGCGATGTGCATCAGCCGCTGAAGGTCGCACCTGCGTTGCGCAACCCAAATGGCATGCACGTATAGCAGTACACTCCACACGGGGTCAGGAAAGCCGTCTTCTCCATGTCTTCTACCGCCATCTTGATCTGGTGATAGCCCGAGAAGGCATCTAGGAAGCACAATAGGTCACATGCTGCGGTGGAGTCGACTATCTGGTCAATGCGGGGGAGTGGAAATGGATCCTGCGGGCAGGCCTTGTTGAGGTTGGTGAAGTCGACGCACATGCGCTCCTTTCCTCCCTTTTTGGCACAACGACCGGATTGGCCAGCCAATCAGGGTAGCGGACCTCGCGGATAACTCCTGCCGCCTCTAGCTTCCGGGTCTCTTGAACGATGAAAGCCTGTTTCTCAGTGGACTGCCGCCTCGCCTTCTGCTTCACGGGGCGCACATTGGGGCACACGTTGAGGTGATGCTCAATCACTTCCCTTGGGACCCCTGCTAACTGACCAAGTTCCCACGCGAACACCTTCTTGTCCGCACGCAGGAACCTCACCAGGGCCTTCTCCTGCTCGGGCTCGAGGTTGGCCCCTATGGTAAAGGTGGCGCTAGTGGACCCGTCCTCGTCGACTGGTACTTGCTTGGTTTCTGCCTTGTCTTGGGTGAACAGCTGCTTCTTTTTAGCCAGCGCAGCCCCCTTGTGCTCAAGGGCATCGGTGCTAGTGGGCTGTGCCACCGGGGCCGCCCTGAAAACAAGCTGGAGCACATGCAGCGCGTCCCTTGTGTCTCCTGACACGGTGAGGACACCGCTGCTCCCAGGCATGTTCATGAGGTTGTACGCCGGGTGGATTGCTGCCATGAACCGGGCCAAGGCCGGATAGCCGAGGATGGCGTTGTAGGGGAGGCCAATGGGGGCAATGTCGAAGTCGATCAGCTCCGTGCAGAAGTTGTTGTAGGTGCCGAAGGTCACTGGGAGGCGGATCTGTCCCAAGGAGGTGGTGGAACCGGCTCCGACGCCCGAGAAAGGCCTGCTGGGTTGGAGCCGCTCCAGCGGCACGTGGAGGAGGCTGAAGGCCTCCACTGAGAGCACGTTGAGGCCGGCACCACCGTCGATGAGGGTCCTGGTGACGGCCACTTGGCAGATGGTGGGGGTGCACAGCATCGGGAGCGCGCCCGAACCGATGGGGTTGAAGGGGTGGTCCTCCGAGTCGAAGGTCAGATCGGCCTCGGGCGCCACCCAGCCCGAGGGGGCTTCTCGGCGCTTGGAGGCGGTGCTGATCCGGCGGGTGAACGGCTTGACGTGATGGCTCAATGGTGGTTCCTGGGAGCCACCCAGGAGAGCTGCGACGACGGGCGGCGCTGGAGTTAGCGACGGTGTGGCGGCGCGGACCTCCCGCTACACCGAAGGATGCTTGGACGAGGCCTGCTGCTCGTTCCCCACCGGGCCGGTGGTGGCATTGGCGGCAGGAGATGGGGAACGACGAGGGCGTCCGCCGATGGGTGTCGTCTGGGCGACGCGGGTGGCGAGAGCAGCCCGACGCTCGGCGCGAGCCCGACGAGCGTCGGCCATGGACACGACGGAAGATCGAATGCGAACAGCGGAAGAAAGATTCCGGCGCTCCCCTAGATGGTGCACCAAATGTCGGATTTCGGGTTCCGGCAGACCCTTGAGGTTCGAACACTGGGGTGCGCGCGGAGATCTCTCCCCTACCGATCTACGTCCAATCTCCTCGCGTGATCTAAGCTGGAAACAACGAACAACACAAGGGACACGAGGTTTATACTGGTTTGGGCCACCGTTGTGGTGTAATACCCTACTCCAGTGTGTGGTGTGGTGGATTGCCTCGGGGGCTGATGATGAATAGTACAAGGGAAGAACAGCCTCGGAGAGGTGTTCTTGAGCTGGTGCGATGAACTGCTTGGGTGAGTTCAATCGCCTCCCTCTCTCTCTATCTCTCTTTTTCGGTCCCTCCTTGTTTATCCTCCACTCTGTGGTGGCTAGCTCTATTTATAGAGGCCCTGGGCCTCTCCCCAAATAATGAGCGGGAAGGGCGCCAACAATTGGCCATTTTAAAGGGGAACATCTAGTACAAGTTATCCTGACCAAAGGTGGTCTTCGGCTGCCAAAAGCTCTGGTGATGACGCCATCTTGGGCTCCACGGTGACCTCCGTCCTGCCGCTCTGCTAGTCTTGGTCTCGTTGCACTGGAATGGTAACCTTTGCCTGATGCCTTGGCCTGGGCTTGCCCCCTTTGCACTAAAGGGGAAACAAGGAAACTGCGTAGGCCGGCGCCCGCCTGGCGCCCGCCTGGTCTCGATCGTCATGGCTTGTGTCACGGGCTCCTTGCGAGGTACCCCTACCTTGATGTCTCCGCCTCCTCATGAGCCTGCCTGATGAGGCTGCCTCTGAGCAAGCTTCCGGTCGTCCGCCCCACGAGGCTTGGCCCCTCGCGAGGGTCTTGAGCTTGAGCTGATGAAGATGGGCCGCGCTGGGCCCCCACTTGAGCCACGCCGCAGGCCGCAGGCAGGCAAGTCTGGGGACCCCCGTTCCCAGAACACCGACAATATCAGGGCTTCGTATTCGGCTGCGTTGTTGGAGTCGGTATACTATATCTGCAGTATGTATTGCACTGTATCTCCGGTTGGGGACATCAGAAAGACGCCAGCCCCCAGACCAGCCAGCATTTTGGAGCCGTCGAAGTGCATGATCCAATTGGAGTATGCGCGGTACTCTTTAGGGAGTTCGGCTTCTGAAAGCACAAGTGCTCCCTAGGTGGTTTTGATAATTGATGACAACATATCTCTTGTTGGACTAACATTTCTATCTAGCATGTTTCAGATAAGTTCAACAATGGAGTGGCATGGACTAAAGGTTGTGGGAACTCCTTCAAGATGCTAAGGACAAAGGATTGGCTAAAGCTTCAAGCTCAAGACTCTTCATTTTACATTTTAGTGATCCAAGATCACATTGAGTCCATAGGAAAAGCCAATACTATCAAGGAGGGATGAGGTGTTGCTTAATGAGCCTCTTGCTTCATGTGCTTAATGATATGCTCCAAAATCCTCAGCTACTTTCCCACTTCCACATATGACCTAAACCCAAAGCCAAACTCGGACCTACCGATTATTCCTATCTGGTGCCACCGAGTTTCACTTGTCCTAAGCCACTGCCAAACCCTAGCAAGTCGGTTCTACCGATAGGGATCTCGGTCTCACCGAGATGGGATTGCAAACTCTCTGTTTCCCTTTCGTAACTTTTCGGTCTCACCGAAAGAGCGGATCGGTCCCACCGAGATTGCAATGTAAATTCAGTGTTTCCTTTTTGTAACTTTTCGGTCTCACCGAAAGAGCAAATCGGTCCCACCGAGTTTGCCTGACCAACTCTCTGGTTAGCTAATTACCAAAATCGGTCTCACCGAGTTTGTGTAATCGGTCTCACCGAGATTACGTTATGCCCAAACCCTAACCATATCGGTCCTACCAAGTTGCATGTCAGTCCCACCGAAAATCTCTAAAGGTCACTAGGTTTACCTTTTCGGTCCGACCGAGTTTGTTGATTCGGTCCCACCGAGATTGGAAAATTGTGTGTAACGGTTGGATTTTGTGTGGAGGCTATATATACCCCTCCACCTCCTCTTCATTCGTGGAGAGAGCCATCAGACTAAGCCTACACTTCCAAGATCCTATTTCTGAGAGAGAACTACCTACTCATGTGTTGAGACCAAGATATTCCATTCCTACCATATGAATCTTGATCTCTAGCTTTCCCCAAGTTGCTTTCCACTCAAACCTTCTTTCCACCAGATCCAAATCCTATGAGAGAGAGTTGAGTGTTGGGGAGACTATCATTTGAAGCACAAGAGCAAGGAGTTCATTACCTACACACCATTTGTTACTTCTTGGAGAGTGGTGTCTCCTAGATTGGCTAGGTGTTACTTGGGAGCCTCCGACAAGATTGTGGAGTTGAACCAAGGAGTTTGTAAGGGCAAGGAGATCGCCTACTTCGTGAAGATCTACCGCTAGTGAGGCAAGTCCTTCGTGGGCGATGGCCATGGTGGGATAGACAAGGTTGCTTCTTCGTGGACCCTTCGTGGGTGGTTGCTTCTTCGTGGACCCTTCGTGGGTGGAGCCCTCCGTGGACTTGCGCAACCATTACCCTTTGTGGGTGGAGCCTTCCGTGGACTCGCGCAACCGTTACCCTTCGTGGGTTGAACTCTCCATCAACGTGGATGTAGGATAGCACCACCTATCCGAACCATGGGAAAACATCCGTGTCTCCAATTGCGTTTGAATTCTCCAAACCCTTCTCCTTACATTCTTGCAAGTTGCATGCTTTACATTCCGCTGCTCATATACTCTTTGCATGCTTGCTTGATATGTATTGTGTATGTTGAAATTGTGCCTAAAACTCCACTCAAACCAAAAAGGCCTAAAAATTGCAACTTTAAGCACTAAGTGTCTAATCACCCCCCTCTAGACACATCTACTTCTAGATCCTACAACTGGTATCAGAGCTTTGGTCTCCATTGCCTTGGTTTAATCACCATTGGAGGAAGATGGATGTGTCTACCTTAGGGAGTCTTAGACATAGAGTGCCTATCCTTGATGGAGAGTATTTTCATGAGTGGAAAAATGAGATGCTTGTAATTTTCAATCAATATCATTTGAACAAGTATATTGCTAGCCCTTGTGCACCTCATATTGATCCTTTGCATCCTACCCTAGATGAAGATATTGACATGATTCGCAATCTTAGAACTATTGAGCTCATCATTAGAGGATTGCCCAAAAACTTGATTGCTAGTTTGCCTACTCTTAATTGTGCCTATACTATATGGAAGTTTCTTGAGGAACGATTTCCCGATCATTCCTTGAAAACTTTGGATGAAATTCTCCATAAATCTATTGCCTTGAGTAAGATGAACTCTAGTGATCCTAGTTTTGGTAATTGTCTATTTGAACTTACCAATCTTAAGCATGCTAAAGGAGATGTTGGAATCATTAGTGATATCATATTTGAAGCTATAAGAATTCATAAAGGTGACCACTTTGATGATCATTTATCTAATGAATTACCCTCTCTAGGAAATGATGAGTCACAAGATCATGATGAACATGGATACTATGATGATGATGATGATAGTGACTTCGATCTTGATGATGCAATGAGACATTTTGGTCTTATGGCAAATCTTCGGGGATATGAATCAGGAGGAAAGGAATGGGTTCTTGATAGTGGATGTACTGATCATATGACTGGAGATGAAGAGATGTTCCATGAGATTGCTGAAAATGACGGCCCTCGGAAATATGTCACCTTTGGTGATAACTCAAAGGGTAAAGTGGTTGGCCTTGGTAAGGTGGCCATCTCACATGATAGTTCCATTCAAAATGTCATGCTCGTTGAATCTCTCGGCTACAACTTACTTTCAGTATCTAGACTTGATGATTTCGGTTTGAATGTCCTATTTACTGAGGTAGATTGCCAAGTATTTCATCGAGACAATCATAAAATGGTCTTTACCGGTATGCGTAGAGGTGATCTTTACATTGTCGATTTCTCTACAAAGGCACAACCTAAAACTTGCTTTGTTGCTAAATCCTCAAAAGGTTGGTTGTGGCATAGACGACTAGGTCACGTTGGCATGAGAAACCTTGACAAGCTTATTAAAGGAAATCATATCCTTGGAGTTAACGATGTCATATTTGATAAGGATAGACTTTGCAGTGCTTGTCAAGCAGGTAAACAGGTTGGAGGAAGGCATCCCGTGAAGAACATCATGACCACAAGAAGGCCACTCGAGCTACTTCATATGGATCTTTTTGGTCCCAACGCCTACAAGAGTCTCGGTGGAAATTCTTTTGGTCTAGTTATAGTTGATGATTTTTAAGATTTATGTGGGTGTTCTTTCTTAATGACAAGTCGCAGGTCCAGAAGATCTTCAAAAACTTCGCTAGGAAGGCCCAAAATCAGTTTGACGTGAAGATCAAGAAGGTTCGGAGTGACAACGGAACAGAGTTCAAGAACGCAAATGTGGACACCTTTCTTGATGAAGAAGGGATTTCACACGAGTTCTCGGCTACGTACACACCTCAACAAAATGGAGTTGTTGAGAGGAAGAACCGGACGCTCATCGAAATGGCAAGAACGATGCTTGATGAATACAAGACGCCGAAGCACTTTTGGGCAGAAGCGGTTGAGACAGCTTGTCACGCAACAAATCGCTTGTATCTTCACAAGCTACTCGACAAGACGGCATACGAGCTCCTCACCGGTAACAAACCCCAAGTTGGATACTTTCGAGTATTCGGCTCAAAGTGCTACATTCTTGATAAGCATCGTCGTTCAAAGTTTGCTCCTAAATCTCATGAAGGTTTTCTACTTGGTTATGGCTCAAACTCTCACACTTACCGTGTCTACAACGATTTCACCCGGAAGGTTGAAGAGACGGTAGATGTGAAGTTTGATGAATCTAATGGCTCGCAAGTAGAGCAATTGCCAATTGATGTAGGAGACAAAGACCCTTCAGAAGCAATCCAAGACTTGTCCATTGGCAAAGTTCGTCCAACGGAGGTGAAGGAGAGTACTTCATCCGTCCAAGTGGAAGCTTCTACTTCACGACAAGGTGAACCAAGAATCGACACGGAAGCATCCACAAGTGGGACACACCAAGATGAAGAAGACAAGGAAATGCATCAAGACGAACATCAACAACCTCGTTCTCCACCACGACAAGAGAACGACGACATCAACAATGAAGAAGGCCAAGAAGAAGAACAAGATGAAGAAGATGTTCAACGAAGACCCAAGCAAAAGCTCTCACGAGTTCGAGCAAGAATTGCCAAAGATCATCCCGTCGAGCAAATCCTTAATGATATACAAACCGGGAGAATCACTCGCTCAAAGACTCGTTTAGCTAACTTTTGTGAAAACTATTCATTCATCTCTAGCATTGAACCTGTGAAGGTTGAAGAAGCATTGGTAGATCCGGATTGGATAAACGCTATGCATGAAGAGCTACACAACTTTGAGAGAAACCAAGTTTGGACATTGGTTGAGAAGCCTGAAAACAACCACAACATCATTGGTACCAAATGGGTGTTTCGCAACAAGCAAGATGAAGATGGACAAGTGGTTCGCAACAAAGCACGTCTCGTCGCCCAAGGGTACACACAAGTCGAAGGTATGGACTATGGTGAGACATATGCTCCCGTTGCTAGACTTGAGTCCATTCGCATCTTACTTGCCTATGCTAATCACCATAATATCACCTTGTACCAAATGGACATTAAAAGTGCTTTTCTAAATGGTGAAATAGAGGAGGAAGTTTATGTCAAACAACCTCCCGGCTTTGTCAATCCTAAGAAACCTAATCATGTTTACAAACTTGACAAAGCTCTTTATGGTCTTAAACAAGCTCCTAGAGCATGGTATAAATGCTTGACCAAGTTCCTTATTACAAGTGGTTTTGAAATTGGTAAAATTGATTCTACTCTTTTTACTAAAAGGGTTAATGGAGAACTATTTGTATGCCAAATTTATGTCGATGATATCATATTTGGTTCAACTAACCCTCTCTTTAGTGAAAAGTTTGGAAAGCTAATGTCAGAGAAGTTTGAGATGTCTATGATGAGTGAACTCAAATTCTTTCTCGGTTTGCAAATCAAGCAAACTAAGGAAGGTACATTTGTCTCTCAAACGAAGTACACCAAGGGCTTATTCAAGAAGTTCAATATGCAAGAATGCAAAGGTATGTCTACACCCATGCCTACTAGTGGACATAATGATTTGACCAAAGATGGTGAACCGGTTGATCAAAAGGTTCATCGCTCTATGATTGGTTCATTGTTATACCTATGTGCTTCACGTCCCGATATTATGCTAAGTGTGTGCATGTGTGCACGATATCAAGCTGCTCCTAAAGAATGTCATCTTAAGGCTGTGAAAAGGATAGTGAGATATTTAATCCATACACCAAATTTTGGCATTTGGTATCCTAAGAGGTCTTCTTTTGATCTTGTTGGCTATTCCGACTCGGATTATGCCGGAGACAAGGTTGATAGAAAGTCCACTTCGGGTACTTGTCAATTTCTTGGTAGATCTCTTGTGTCTTGGTCTTCCAAGAAACAAAACTCGGTATCCTTATCCACCGCCGAAGCGGAATACATTGCCGCTGGTTCATGTTGTGCTCAATTACTTTGGATGACCCAAACTCTTAAAGTTTATGGAATCTATGTGAAACATGTTCCACTACTTTGTGACAATGAAAGTGCTATCAAAATTGGTCATAATCCTGTACAACATTCTCGAACTAAGCATATTGAAGTTCGTCATCATTTCATTCGAGATCATGTTGCTAAGGGTGACATTAATCTTAAGCACGTTCGCACCGATAAGCAATTAGCGGATATATTTACTAAACCTCTTGATGAGAAAGTATTTTGCAGGTTGAGAGGTGAATTGAACATCATTGATGCTTCGAACTTGGACTAGAAAATCCATTGGATACATGCAAGACATGAGCTTATGAGTAATCCATGATATATCTCTTATGATAACTATCTTATGTCTTGGATATATTTGCACCTTGCATGTTGTCTAACCCATGTAGGTGCCTGGTTGAATCTAATTCCATGAGATTGCGACTCACTCACATCTTGAGCAATCTCTACATCACCAAGACTCTACACAATGGTGGTTGAAGACAAGGAAGCACAAAACCATTCAAACATATCCTTTGACAAATTCTATGTTGAGCTTCATGATTGTCATTTTTGGATACACAAGTGCTCTTCCTTGCAAGAACTAACCCATGTAGGTAGATGAACTCAAACTCCAAGTGGTGCTCCCAACTCTTGATGAGCTACATCAACCTTGAGCACCCACACAAGTTCAACTACATGAGCAAGAACCACACCACCACCCAAGGTATGTTATTCCATCTTAGAGAAGCTTTACTCCAAGACATGAGTCAAAGCAACTCAACAAGATGTGAATACATCAAGATGCTTAAACGAAAAAATGGTAACCCCATTTTGAGCCTAAACGATGAGTATGACCTATGATCAAGTGTTCTCACTTGACTCCTAAGTCAATATACTCTAACATAGGTGACTATGTCACCGCCCAACTCTAGATGAAGTTCTCTTGCGTTCTTTTCTGTGTTATTGCATTTGTCTCATGCATGTTTATTTTCTTTCTCTTTTTCAAAAAAAAAACTTCATCTAGATCTTTCAGTTTCTTCTCTTTTCTCTTTGTTTTTGTTCTGCATTTTCTGCATTTAATTCCTTGCAAATCCTTCAGGTAATTCATTGAAAATCTTTGTGAGATCTACATGTCTAGTGAGCTGAGGCGACAAGTGTTTTTCTCTGTGTAAACACGGTTTCACCGACTTGCAATTTTCGGTCCAACCGAATCTTTTCGGTACCACCGAAATATGCCACTCGGTGCCACCGACTTTGCAATCAGAAAAATAGTTTGCCACTTGTTCTACATTTCTTCTGATCCACCTCCACTCAATGAATCTTGTCCTCTACAAGCATCACAATTTTATCCTTTGCTTTGTGCTGAGTCTCAAGGACCAAACCTATACGACGGATTCCAGAAAGCCCTTCTTGGAAATTGATGTCAAAGGGGGAGAAAGAGATCACATCAAAGCTCAAGGGGGATAGAAAGTCTCAAGGATCCCAGATGTTGTTAAGGAGGAGAGAGAGATTTCCCAGATGTTATTAAGGGGGAGAGAGAGATTTCCAGGGAGAGAAAATACTCAAGGATCCCAGATGCTTGATGTTCAAGAGGAGAGATGTCACATGTCTTTTTGGGGGGAAAGACATGTTCATATACGCTTATCTGCATTAAGTTCTATCCAGTTGTATCTTTCAGCTCTGATTTTCTGTTTCCTATCTTCTCCCAATATTCCATGTAAGATTCAGGGGGAGCAAGACACCTAAGGGAAAGAAATCAGTCAAATTCATTGCATATCTTTATTCTTGGGGACATGTTGAATCCAATGTGGTACCTTGTACTCACTCTCTACATGTCATCCCAGTCTTGGTATTCTTGTGGTTTCTTTTGTTTGCTCTGGCTAGTGGATGTACCTGTGTTATCTAACTTTGTTTGTGCAGGTTCATTCCATCCTAGGCCAACTCAAGACCACAAGGTAAGTATATGCATCAAAATCATGAGTATGAGGAGTTCTTGCTTATGTACATACTGTTTGCAAGAAGGACTCATGAGCATGAAGGTATTTTCCTTGACAATCTTTTACTCTGATGCATATGGCCAAGATACATGTAACACATTGCCTACTCTGTCATGGTTATGCTCTCACATGACTCTATATTTCATATTTACATGAGTGCATACATGTAGGGGGAGCCTATGCTTGTTACATGTCCTTCCAAAGCTTTACTTGCTGTTCTTTATATCTTTATCTAAAGCTTTGATGTGTGTTGCCATCAATTACCAAAAAGGGGGAGATTGAAAGCACAAGTGCTCCCTAGGTGGTTTTGATAATTGATGACAACATATCTCTTGTTGGACTAACATTTCTATCTAGCATGTTTCAGATAAGTTCAACAATGGAGTGACATGGACTAAAGGTTGTGGGAACTCCTTCAAGATGCTAAGGAAAAAGGAATGGCTAAAGCTTCAAGCTCAAGACTCTTCATTTTACATTTTAGTGATCCAAGATCACATTGAGTCCATAGGAAAAGCCAATACTATCAAGGAGGGATGAGGTGTTGCTTAATGAGCCTCTTGCTTCATGTGCTTAATGATATGCTCCAAAATCCTCAGCTACTTTCCCACTTCCACATATGACCTAAACCCAAAGCCAAACTCGGACCTACCGATTATTCCTATCCGGCGCCACCGAGTTTCACTTGTCATAAGCCACTGCCAAACCCTAGCAAGTCGGTTCTACCGATAGGGATCTCGGTCTCACCGAGATGGGATTGCAAACTCGCTGTTTCCCTTTCGTAACTTTTTGGTCTCACCGAAAGAGCGGATCGGTCCCACCGAGATTGCAATGTAAATTCAGTGTTTCCTTTTTGTAACTTTTCGGTCTCACCGAAAGAGCAAATCGGTCCCACCGAGTTTGCCTGACCAACTCTCTGGTTAGCTAATTACCAAAATCGGTCTCACCGAGTTTGTGTAATCGGTCTCACGGAGATTACGTTATGCCCAAACCCTAACCATATCAGTCCTACCGAGTTGCATGTCAGTCCCACCGAAAATCTCTAACTGTCACTAGGTTTACCTTTTCCGTCCGACTGAGTTTGTTGATTCGGTCCCACCGAGATTGGAAAACTGTGTGTAACGGTTGGATTTTGTGTGGAGGCTATATATACCCCTCCACCTCCTCTTCATTCGTGGAGAGAGCCATCAGACTAAGCCTACACTTCAAGCATCCTATTTCTGAGAGAGAACTACCTACTCATGTGTTGAGGCCAAGATATTCCATTCCTACCATATGAATCTTGATCTCTAGCTTTCCCCAAGTTGCTTTCCACTCAAACCTTCTTTCCACCAGATCCAAATCCTATGAGAGAGAGTTGAGTGTTGGGGAGACTATCATTTGAAGCACAAGAGCAAGGAGTTCATTACCTACACACCATTTGTTACTTCTTGGAGAGTGGTGTCTCCTAGATTGGCTAGGTGTTACTTGGGAGCCTCCGACAAGATTGTGGAGTTGAACCAAGGAGTTTGTAAGGGCAAGGAGATCGCCTACTTCATGAAGATCTACCTCTAGTGAGGCAAGTCCTTCGTGGGCGATGGCCATGGTGGGATAGACAAGGTTGCTTCTTCGTGGACCCTTCGTGGGTGGTTGCTTCTTCGTGGACCCTTCGTGGGTGGTTGCTTCTTCGTGGACCCTTCGTGGGTGGTTTCTTCTTCGTGGACCCTTCGTGGGTGGAGCCCTCCATGGACTCGCGCAACCATTACCCTTTGTGGGTGGAGCCCTCCGTGGACTCGCGCAACCGTTACCCTTCGTGGGTTGAAGTCTCCATCAACGTGGATGTAGGATAGCACCAGCTATCCGAACCACGGGAAAAACATCCGTGTCTCCAATTGCGTTTGAATTCTCCAAACCCTTCCCCTTACATTCTTGCAAGTTGCATGCTTTACATTCCGCTGCTCATATACTCTTTGCATGCTTGCTTGATATGTATTGTGTATGTTGAAATTGTGCCTAAAACTCCACTCAAACCAAAAAGGCCTAAAAATTGCAACTTTAAGCACTAAGTGTCTAATCACCCCCCTCTAGACACATCTACTTCTAGATCCTACAACTTTCGTCCATTCGGCAACAAAGTCGGCCAATACTTGCGATTTAATGGCTCGCCGAGGTTTGTATGTTATGTCGAACAGAAGGAGCTCAATGGCCCAATTGGCAATCCGGCCCGTGGCGTCGCGGTTGTTTATGATATCATTAAGTGGCACTTCCGAGGCTACTATAATCGAACACTCTTGAAAGTAGTGTCGTAGCTTCCGGGATGCCATGAATACCACATAGGCTATCTTTTGATAATGTGGGTACCGCGATTTGCATGGAGTGAGGACAGTTGATACATAATATACCGGCTTTTGAAGAGGGAATTTATGTCCGTCCGCTTCTCGTTCGACGACGAGCACTGCACTTACAACTTGATGAGTTGCCGCAATGTACAACAACATTGGTTCGCCGATGTTTGGCGCGGCCAGGATTGGGTTGGTTGCCAGTATGGCTTTTATTTCTTCCAATCCGGCTGTGGCAGCGTCCGTCCACTCAAAGTGTTCGGTGCGCCGAAGGAGGTGATAAAGGGGTAATGCCTTTTCTCCTAAGCGGGAGATAAAGCAGCTTAGAGCCGCCACACATCCAGTTAGTTTCTGGGTTTGTTTGAGGTCCATTGGTATAGCCAACTGTGACAGAGCTCGGATTTTGGCCGGATTAGCTTCAATTCCTCTACTGGAGACAATGAAGCCCAGGAGCTTTCCGGCTGGTACGCCAAAAATGCATTTTTCTGGATTGAGCTTGATGTCGTATGTTCGGAGGTTGTCGAATGTGAGCCTCAAGTCGTCTATTAGAGAGTCAACATGTTTGGTTTTAACGACCACATCATCTACATATGTCTCTACTATTTTGTCGATCTGTTTCTCCAGACATGTCTGAATCATGCACTGATATGTTGCACCGGCGTTTTTGAGCCCAAAAGGCATTGTGTTGAAACAGAAGGGGCCGTATGGTGTGATAAATGCCATTGCGGCTTGGTTGGACTCCGCCATCTTGATTTGGTGGTAGCCGGAGTATGCGTCGAGGAAACACAATGACTCGTGTCCTGCGGTAACATCGATAATTTGATCAATGCGGGGGAGGGGAAGGGATCCTTTGGGCAAGCCTTGTTGAGGTCCTTAAAATCGACACATAGGCGCCAGGATTTGTCCTTCTTTGGTACCATCACCAGGTTTGCGAGCCAGTCCGGGTGTTTTATTTATCTAATGAATCCGGCCTCCAATAACTTGGCTAGTTCCTCTCCCATAGCCTGTCTCTTAGGTTTAGAGAAATGCCGAAGAGCCTGCTTGACCGGCTTGAATCCCTTTAGGATATTGAGGCTGTGCTCGGCCAGCCTGCATGGGATTCCTGGCATGTCTGAGGGGTGCCAGGCGAATATGTCCCAATTCTCGCGTAGGAACTCTCGTAGCGCGACGTCCACGGCGGGGTTTAACTGTGCCCCGATGGAGGCTGTTTTTGTAGGGTCCGTTGGGTGGACTTGGAATTTGACTATTTCATCCGCTGGTTTAAAAGAGGTGGACTTGGATCTCTTGTCAAGTATCACGTCGTCCCTGTCCACTGTGGAGCGTAGTGCAGTTAATTCCTCGGCCGAAAGGGCTTCGGATAATGCCTTGAGGGCCAATGCGGCTGTTTTGTTTTCGGCGCGGAGTGCTGTGTCCGGATAACTAACGAGAGTGATGATTCCATTGGGCCCGTGCATTTTGAGCTTCATGTACCCATAATGGGGTATGGCTTGGAAGATCGTGAACGCCTCCCGTCCCAAAAGTGTGTGGTATCCACTACTGAACGAGGCCACTTGGAATGTAATTTCTTCGGACCTATAGTTCTCCGGCGTGCCGAATACCACATCTAGTGTGATTTTCCCAGCACAGCGTGCTTCCCGACTGGGGATGATTCCTCTGAAGGTTGTGCTGCTTTGCTCAATGCGGTTCCAGTCTATTTCCATTTTTTGAAGAGTTTCCTCGTAGATGAGGTTTAATACACTGCCGCCGTCCATGAGTACTTTGGTGAGTCGAAAGCCGTCCACAATTGGACTGAGGACCAGTGCAGCTGGTGCTCGGGCTGTTCGGAATTTAGGTTCATCACTGGCATTGAAGGTAATAGCTGTGTCGCTCCATGGATTTATTGCTGCTTCGTGGCAGATTTCGGCAATGCTGTAGAGTGTTCGCTTGCGCCTATTATTTGATGTGAAGGTCTCAAAGACTGTTAATACCGTATTGTTATCCCTGGGATGGTGCTTTGTGGCATCTGGGATGAGAAGATCCTCGCCGCTTTTGGCCACCTGCCGGAGTATCCAACATGCTCTAAGGCTGTGTGTTGGTATGGTATCCGCTGTACTATGAATTTTGCAGGGTCCGTTGAGCCATCCCTCCAATACGGTTCCACACCCTGTAGAGGGTTTTTGCTTCTTTGTAATTAACTCAGGTGTCTTATGATAGTGCACCCTTTTACTTCGGACTGGGTGTATATTCGGAGCCGGATTATCCCAGAATTTTGTTTCGGTTTTCCAGGCACTTTCCATCGCACAGTACTTTCGTACTATGGACGCCAAGTCGGCGAAGCGTGATATGTCACGGAGACTTATGGCGTTAAGGATTCCCTTGTCCGTGCAGTTATTGCAGAAAAGTGAGACTGCATCTTCCTCGCGGCAGTCCTTAACCTTGTTCATCACAAGGAGGAATCTGGCCAAATAATGATGTACTGTTTCATGGGGCTCTTGCCTGATGTGAGAAAGATCGTTTATGTCTGGGTGGGTGGGTGGCTTTGAGTCCGAACCCCTACCCAATCTGAGACCCAGGGGCCGAGGAGTTTCTGATCTTGGAAGTTCGGATTCCGGGATGTTGCCTGATGAGTCTGGCCCGCTGCCTGACTCTAGGTTCAGGGCTTGGGTGATGTCCTCCCATAAACGGGTATCCAGCTCGGAGAGCTCAGGAATCCAGACATAGTTAGTCCTCAAGATAGAGGAAGAATCGCCGCATTGTTCCTCCACCACCGCAACATGATGGGTGACTGGTGGAGAGTTAATCTCCCTTTGATCGGGTTTAAGCACAATCCGATCATAGTCCATAGCGACTCCCAAGGCGGCGATGCGATCCAAGAGCTCGTTTAGGGTAGAGAGCTCCATTGGATCCATCTACTTGGCGAATTCCGAGCCGATGTGGAGGCTGTTTTCGACGACCCGAGAAGTCATCATCGGTGCAGCAGCCGAACAGGCGGTCATGATGAAACTGCCTAGCCGGAGAGTTTCGCCGATAGCTAGGGCTCCCCCGGTGGTAATGTTGTTTTTAACAACGTGATGAGGCATCCTTCCTTACGGCGATGGCACAGAGGAACTCTCAATGAAAGCACCAATGTCGGTGTCAAAACCGGCGGATCTCGGGTAGGGGGTCCTGAACTGTGCGTCTAAGGCGGATGGTAACATGAGGTAGGGGACACGATGTTTTACCCAGGTTCGGGCCCTCTTGATGGAGGTAAAACCCTACATCCTGCTTGATTTATTCTTGATAATATGAGTAGTACAAGAGTTGATCTACCATGAGATCGGAGAGGCTAAACCCTAGAAGCTAGCCTATGGTATGATTGTATGTTGTCCTACAGACTAAAACCCTCCGGTTTATATAGACACCGGAGGGGGCTAGGGTTACACAAGGTCGGTTACAAAGGAGGAGATATACATATCCATATTGCCTAGCTTGCCTTCCACGCCAAGTAGAGTCCCATCCGGACACGGGATGAAGTCTTCAATCTTGTATCTTCATGGTCCAACAGTCCGGCCAAAGGATATAATCCGGATGTCCGGATACCCCCTAATCCAGGACTCCCTCAGCTGGCTTTACATATTTACAACAACAAGAGCAGATAGAGTTTGTAAAAGTTTTTCTTTATCACTTTCAGTTTATCAACTGAATTTCTTGAGGACAAGCAAAGGTTTAAGCTTGCGGGAGTTGATACGTCTCTGTCGTATCTACTTTTCCAAACACTTTTGCCCTTGTTTTGGACTCTAACTTGAATGATTTGAATGGAACTAACCCGGACTAACATTGTTTTCAGAAGAATTGTCATGGTGTTATTTTTGTGCAGAAATAAAAGTTCTTGGAATGACATGAAAACCAACGGAGATTATTTTTGGAATATATAAAAAATATTGGCGAAAGAATCAAGGCCAGGGGGCCCACACCCTGTCCACGAGGGTGGGGGGCACGCCCCTGCCTCGTGGTCCCCCTGGTGCTCCTCCGATCTCAACTCCAACTCTATATATTCGTGTTCAGGGAGAGAAAAATAAGGGAGATGGAATTATCGCGTTTTACAATACGGAGCTGCCACCAAGCCCTAATCTCTCTCGGGAGGGATGATCTAGAGGCCGTTCGGGGCTCCGGAGAGGGGAATCCGTCGCCATTGTCATGATCAACCTTCCTCCATCACCAATTTCATGATGCTCACCACCGTGCATGAGTAATTCCATCGTAGGCTTGCTGGACGGTGATGGGCTGGATGAGATTTACCATGTAATCGAGTTAGTTTTGTTAGGGTTTGATTCCTAGTATCCATTATGTTCTGAGATTGATGTTGCTCTGACTTTGCTATGCTTAATGCTTGTCACTAGGGCCCGAGTGCCATGATTCCAGATCTGAACCTATTATGTTTGCATGAATATATGTGAGTTCTTGATCCTATCTTGCAAGTCTATAGTCACCTATTATGTGTTATGATCCATTAACCCCGATGTGACAATAATTGGGATACTTACGGGTGATGACCGTAGTTTGAGGAGTTCATGTATTCACTATGTATTAATGCTTTGGTCTGGTACTCTATTAAAAGGAGGCCTTAATAACCCTTAGTTTCCACTAGGACCCCGCTACCACGGGAGGGTAGTACAAAAGATGTCATGCAAGTTCTTTTCCATAAGCACGTATGACTATATTCAGAATACATGCCTACATTACATTGATGAACTGGAGCTAGTTCTGTGTCACCCTATGTTATAACTATTGCATGAGGAATCGTATCCGACATAATTATCCATCACTAATCCATTGCCTACGAGCTTTTCACATATTGTTCTTCGCTTATTTACTTTTCCGTTGCTACTGTTACAATCACTGTAAAACCCAAAACTATTACTTTTGTTACCGTTACCACTACTATCATATTACTTTGCTACTAAATACTTTGCTGCAGATATTAAGTTTCCAGGTGTGGTTGAACTGACAACTCAGCTGCTAATACTTGAGAATATTCTTTGGCTCCCGTTGTGTCGAATCAATAAATTTGGGTTGAATACTCTACCCTCGAAAACTGTTGCGATCCCCTATACTTGTGGGTTATCACTAGCAGGCTTCAAGGTACGCAATGTAATGTTTTTGAACATTTTTATGAGCAACATGCCTGTACATAGATAGTAGCCCCCTGAGACTCTGTTCGGTTTTTTGAAAGAAAATCGAGCAGAAGATCAATAATTAATTATTAGGTGGTAACACACTATTTATTTGGATTAAAACAGGCTTCGCTGTTAGCGGCGACTGCCCAGTCAGCGGAAGTTTCCGAACTCAAACGGAAACTGGAGCGAACCGAGGAGGACCTAGTCCTTGTTAACACGCGGCTCGACCAGGCGCAAGGTATAAGATACATCTTACTATATGCCTGTTTTTGCCGTGTTTTTGTGGAAGTTGAAGAGCTGCAATGTGCGTGTTTTGTACAGATGGTGCCACTGCGGTGGAAACCCTCAGGGGTGAGCTTGCTCTAGCGAAGGAGCAAGCAAGGGTAAGCAAGACAGCTGCTGATAAGGCGGCTGCGGACTTAACGGCCGAACAGGCCGCTCGGCGCCGTTTTGAGGAATGGGTGACCGAGATGGAGCAAAAGCTCAAGGACACCACCGCCAAGTGCGAGTCCTTGGTGTAAGGGCATCTTCTGCTTTAGAGTTTTGGTGATGATGACAACACACGTGTGGACTAATCGTGCGCCATAGTTTTCTCAGGTACACATTGTGTGGCGCAAGACGGTTAGGCCTTCTCTCTATGCGGAAAAGATTGAAGACAGAGTGTCCGACGTTTTTATTCCTTTGGTCGTAGGATATCCACTATTAAGAGGGAATCCACATCAGAAGTTATTGGGTGAATCTCCTCACGTACACATTCTGTGCACCCACCATATGCCCTCCGTTCGAGGAGAGAGAGGTTCCCCATCGTCCTCTATCCTATGTAGTTCTGCCCATGGCGGTAGTACCGCTCCTTTGAGCGATTGTACTGCTGGTCGGTAGTTCCGGTCTTACCACCGCTCCAAGTACCGCTCAGGGGTGACCCCCTTCTGTACTGGGTACGGTGGTAGAACGGTGGTGGAACAGAAGTTCCGGTTTGTCTTGACAAACCGGTACTACTAGTGTTCAGGGTGGTAGTACCGCCTCAGACTCCACCACCAAGGAATTGCTGGCCGAGCGGTAGCTCCGGCCCAACCACCGCTCTAACTACCGGCCTGAGGTGTAAACTTTCTGGATGAGATGTGGTAGTCGAGCGGTAGTGGAGTGGTAGTTCAGGTTTATTCCGATAAACCGGTACTACCGGATGCGCCACTGGAAGTACCGCCCTGGTGCCCTAGCAGGGGTTTCCCGCATTCATCAGTTGTACCAGTGTCTAGTGCAAAAGTACCGCTCCTATGCATTTCTGCGCATAACGGTTGGATCTGAGGGGACCCTATTTAAGGAGGTGCTTCTCCCACCTCCCACCTACCTCTTGCCTCTCTCTCTCCTCCATTACTGCCATTAAAGCTCTCTTGCCGGATCTCTCTCTCTCTAGCCAGTCAAACTTGTTGATTTGCTAGGGATTGAAGGAGGAGACCTATATCTACACTTCCACCAAAGGATATTTGATTCCCCCATACTTTATTTTGTGGATTTTGTTACTCTTGGGTGCTTGGGCGCCCTAGACGGAAGAGGTCACTTCGGAGCCACATTCCATTGTGGTGAAGCTCTGGGATTTCGTTGGGAGCCTCCAATTAAGTTGTGGAGAGAGCCCCAAACTTGTTTGTAAAGGTCCAGTTGCCGCCGTCAAGGGCACCAATAGTGGAATCACGGCATCTCGCATTGTGTGAGGGCGTGAGGAGATTACGGTGGCCCTAGTGGCTTCTTGGGGAGCATTGTGCCTATACACCGCTCCAACGGAGACGTACTTCCCCTCAAAGGGAAGGAACTTCGGTAACACATCCTCGTCTTCACCGGCTCCACTCTTGGTTATCTCATACCTTTACTTGTGCAAGCTTACTTCATGTTGTATCCCTTGCTTGCTTGTGTTCTTGTTGTTGTTGCATCATATAGGTTCCTCACCTAGTTGAATATCTAGAGAACCTACTTTGATGCAAAGTTTAAATTGGTAAATAAAAGTTAAAAATCGTTAGTTGCCTATTCACCCCCCTCTAGTCAACTATATCGACCATTTCAATTGGTATCAGAGCCTCATCTCTTTATTAAGGACTTTACCGTCCAAAGAGTATGGTTGACACCGTAGACGGTGAGGAGGAGCACCCCGGTGTGATTACGTCCTCGTCCATGGCCGATGGGGGAACCTCGATCTCTCGTGAGGAGTTCAATGTGGCTTTGGACACATTGAAAACCTCCATGACGACCGATGTCAAAGCATGCTTAAGAACTTTCTTGATGGTCTCAAGTTATCCACCGCACCGTTGGAAGTGGTCGATCCCACTAATAGGGTGACGGATGCTAACTCCGACAAGGGGGAAGCTACTAGTGAGAAAGTTCCTTTGTCTAGTGGTAAAAGTGGTAACGACATCTTTGCCCATGTGGAACCTCCTATTACTTATGGAGGACCTATTCCCTCCACCCATTTAAATCATGTCGTCTCTCCTCCTAAGATTGTGAAAAATGAGCATTTTGACGCTTGGGTTTATCGCTTTAAACGTCATCTAAATCATGTTAATACTAACCTTTGGAGAATCATAGTAATAAATTCTAAAGGACAAATGCCAGTATGCCACACAAGTTCATCTCCAATTCATGTGATAAATTTGTGCATGACTAGTCTACATACATTCACAGTGCTACCATTCACAATTTACCATACTCCACTTACACGTTATAGATGGGCTACATGTCCTCCTCCAAGTTCCAGTCCCACGTGTCCTTCATGGATGGCACGATCCATAGCGGTGGGCAACGGGAAGCATTGTCGCAGCTTTCTAGTCCGGTTCCACACGATGGAGACTCATTCAAGCTGAAGCGGCATAAATCAGGGATAACGTCTCCTAGCATGTCGTTCATCCGCCGGTGCGCACTGAAGACACAACCATGCTTCATAAACGGCAGGCCTTCGGTGTCATGCACGGAAGGTGGCATCCGCTTCACAATGGGGTAGCTGTCCCCAATGAAAACTGAGTACTCTCCAAGAGTGTTCCTCGGCACCCACGTAGCATCACGGGGGTCGAACTCGGCGTTGTTCATCTGGTACACGCAGCATCTCAGATCTAGACACATGGTGACGTACATAGTCAAGGTCCATGCATTATAATGTTGTGCTCTGATACGTCTCCAACGTATCTATAATTTTTGATTGTTCCATGCTATTATATTATCTGTTTTGGATGTTTAATGGGCTTTATTATACACTTTTATATTATTTTGGGACTAACCTACTAACCCAAGGCCCAGTGCAAATTGCTGTTTTTTGCCTATTTCAGTGTTTCGCAGAAAAGGAATATCAAACGGAATCCAAATGGAATGAAACCGTCGGGAGAGTTATTTTTGGAACAAACGTGATCCAGGGGACTTGGAGTAGACGTCAAGAAAGAAACAAGGTGGCCACGAGGCAGGGAGGCGCGCCCCCACCCTTGTGGGCTCCTTGCAGCTCCACCGACCTACTTCTTCCTCCTATATATCTATCCATATACCCCAAAACATCCAGGAGCACAACGTAACCCTATTTCCACCGCCGCAACCTTCTGTACCCAAGAGATCCCATCTTGGGGCCTTTTCCGAAGCTCCGCTGGAGGGGGAATCGATCACGGAGGGCTTCTACATCACCACCATAGCCTTTCCGATGATGTGTGAGTAGTTTACCACAGACCTTCGGGTCCATAGTTATTAGATAGATGGCTTTGATACGTCTCAAAAAGAATCCCTTGAGGGGAATACTTACAAGAGGAATACTTACGCTAGTTTGCTGCATCACCCTGGATTGATACCTTGGTTCTCAAAAACTAAGGGGAATACTTACGCTAATTTGCTGCATCACCCTTTCCTCTTCAAGGGGAAACCAACGCAGTGCTCAAGAGGTAGCAAGATGGATTTCTGGCGCCGTTGCTAGGGAGATCTACGCACAAGTCAAGAAATACCAAGTACCCATCACAAACTCTTATCCCTCGCATTACATTGTTTTCCATTTGCCTCTCGTTTTCCTCTCCCCTACTTCACCCTTGCCGCTTTATTCACCCTCTTTTCCGCTCGCCTCTTTTTCGTTCGCCTCTTTTTCGCTCGCTTCTCGTGTGCTTGTGTGTTGGATTGTTTGTCACGATGGCTCAAGATAATACTAAATTGTGTGATTTTTCCAATACCAACAATAATGATTTTATTAGCACTCCGATTGCTCCTCTTACCTATGTTGAATCTTGTGAAATTAATACTGCTTTGCTGAATCTTGTCATGAAAGATCCGTTTTCTGGCTTTCCTAGTGAAGATGCCGCTACCCATCTAAACAACTTTGTGGATTTGTGTGATATGCAAAAGAAGAAAGATGTGGATAATGATATTGTTAAATTGAAGCTATTTCCATTTTCGCTTAGAGATCGTGCTAAAACATGGTTTTTGTCTTTGCCTAGAAATAGTATTGATTCTTGGAACAAGTGCAAAGATGCTTTTATCTCAAAGTGTTTTCCTACCGCTAAGATCATCTCTCTTAGAAAGGATATTGTGAACTTTAGGCAACTAGCTCATGAGCATGTTGCACAATCTTGGGAGGGAATGAAACTAATGATACATAATTGCCCTACTCATGGTTTGAATTTGTGGATGATCATAAAATTTTTTATGCTGGATTGAATTTTGCTTCTAGAAATCTTTTAGATTCGGCCGCAGGAGGTACTTTTATGGAAATCACTTTAGGAGAAGCTACCAAACTCCCAGAAAATATTATGGTTAATTATTCTCAATGGCACACCGAAAGATCTACTAGTAAAAAGGTTCATACTATAGAAGAAATTAATGTTTTGAGTGGAAATATGGATGAAGTTATGAAATTGTTTGCTAATAAGAGTGTTTCTTCTGATCCTAATGATATGCCTTTGTCTACCTTGATTGAGAATAATAATGAATATATGGATGTAAATTTTGTTGGTAGGAACAATTTTGGTAACAACACATATAGAGGAAACTTTAATCCCAGGCCGTATCCTAGTAATTCCTCTAATAATTATGGTAATTCCTACAACAATTCTTATGGAAATAATAATAAGATGCCCTCTGATTTTGAATCTAGTATTAAATAATTTATTAGTTCGCAAAAGAGTTTCAATGCTTTGATTGAAGAAAAATTGTCTAACATTGATGAGTTGGCTAAGAACGTGGATATAATTTCTCTTGATGTTGATTCTTTCAAACTTAGACCTATTCCACCTAAGCATGATATCAATGAGTCTCTCAAAGCCATGAGAATTTCCATTGATGAGTGCAAAGAAAGAACCGCTAGGATGCGTTCTAAAAAAGATTGCTTTATTAAAGCGTGTTCTTCTAGTTTTGATGATAATAAGGATGAAGATCTAAAAGTGATTGATGTGTCTCCTATTAAATCTTTGTTTTGCAATATGAATCTTGATAATGATGGGACTGGAGATGAGTCAACTTTAGTTAAAAGGCGTCCCAATGATTCGGAGGTTTTTGATCTTGATGCAAAAATTAATAAAAGTGGATTGAAGAGGTCAAAACTTTACATAGAAAAGGACCCACTATTTTGGATTTTAAGGGATTTAATTATTATAATTTCTCTTTGATAGATTGTTTTTCCTTGTTACAATCCGTGCTAAATTCTCCGCATGACTATAGTCAAAATAAAGCTTTTACCAAACATATCATTGATGCTTTAGTGCAATCTTATGAAGAAAAGCTTGAATTAGATGTTTCTATTCCTAGAAAACTTCATGATGAGTGGGAACCTACTATTAAGATTAAGATTAAAGATCATGAATGCTATGCTTTATGTGATTTGGGTGCTAGCGTTTCCATGATTCCAAAAACTTTGTGTGATGTGTTAGGTTTCCGTGAATTTGATGATTGTTCTTTAAACTTGCATCTTGCGGATTCCACTATTACGAACCTATGGAATGATGTTCTTATTGTTGGAAATAGGAATTATCTTCCCATAGATTTCATTGTTCTTGATATTGATTGCAATCCTACATGTCCTATTATTCTTGGTAGACATTTTCTTAGAACGATTGGTGCAATTATTGATATGAAAGAAGGGAATATTAGATTCCAATTTCTGTTAAGGAAAGGCTAGGAACACTTTCCTAGAAAGAAAATTAAATTACCTTATGAATCTATTATCAGATCCAACTATGAATTGCATACCAAAGATGACAATACCTAGATCTATTCTTGCTTTTATGCCTAGCTAGGGGCGTTAAACGATATCGCTTGTTGGGAGGCAACCCAATTTTATTTTTGTTTCTTACTTTTTGGTTATGTTAAGTAATAAATAATTCATCTAGCCTCTGTTTAGATGTGGTTTTATGCTTTTAATTAGTGTTTGTGCCAAGTATAACCTTTGGGAAGACTTGGGGGAAGTTTTAGTGATCTTGCTGTAAAAAACAGAAACTTTAGCGTTCATGAAATTTGCTGCCATTTTTTTACTGGAAAGTGCGATTAGGTTGATTCTTTTTGCAGATGATTAATATAAAAATTCCTCACGTCCAACAATTTATTCGAAACCTACAGATTACTACAGACTATTCTGTTTCTGACAGATTCTGTTTTTCGTGTGTTGTTTGCTTATTTTGATGAATCTATGGCTAGTATCGAAGTGTATGAACCATAGAGAAGTTGGAATACATTAGGTTTAACACCAATATAAATAAAGAATGAGTTCATTACAGTACCTTAAGTGGTGGTTTGTTTTCTTATACTAACGGAGCTCATGAGATTTTCTGTTGAGTTTTGTGTTGTGAAGTTTTCAAGTTTTGGGTAAAGATTTGATGGATTATGGAATAAGGAGTGGAAAGAGCCTAAGCTTGGGGATGCCCAAGGCATCCCAAGGTAAATTCAAGGAAAACCAAAAGCCTAAGCTTGGGGATGCCCTGGAAGGCATCCCCTCTTTCGTCTTCTTCCATCGGTAACTTTACTTGAGGCTATATTTTTATTCACCACATGATATGTGTTTTGCTTGGAGCGTCTTGTATGATTTGAGTCATTGCTTTTTAGTTTACCACAATCATCCTTGATGTACACACCTTTTTTGAGAGACACACATGAATTGGAATTTATTAGAATACTCTATGTGCTTCACTTATATCTTTTGAGCTAGATAATTTTGCTCTAGTGCTTCACTTATATCTTTTAGAGCACGGTAGTGGTTTTATTTTATAGAAATTATTGATCTCTCATGATTCACTTATATTATTTTGAGAGTCCTTTAGAACAACATGGTAATTTGCTTTGGTTATAAAATTTGTCCTAATATAATAGGCATCCAGGATGGGTATAATAAAAACTATCATAAAAAGTGTGTTGAATACTATGAGAAGTTGGATGCTTGATAATTGTTTTGAGATATGAAGATGGTGATATTAAAGTTGTGCTAGTTGAGTAGTTGTGAATTTGAGAAATACTTGTGTTGAATATTGGAAGTCCCGTAGCATGCACGTATGGTAACTGTTGTGTAACAAATTTGAAGCATGAGGTGTTATTTGATTGTCTTCCTTATGAGTGGCGGTCGGGGACGAGTGATGGTCTTTTCCTACCAATCTATCCCCCTAGGAGCATGTGCATAATGCTTGGTTTTTGATGACTTGTAGATTTTTGCAATAAGTATGTGAGTTCTTTATGACTAATGTTGAGTCCATGGATTATACGCACTCTCACCTTTCCATCATTGCCAGCCTCTTCGGTACCGTGCATTTCCCATTCTCACCTTGAGAGTTGGTGCAAACTTCGCTGGTGCATCCAAACCCCGTGATATGATACGCTCTATCACACATAAACCTCCTTATATCTTCCTCAAAACAGCCACCATACCTACCTATTATGGCATTTCCATAGCCATTCCGAGATATATTGCCATGCAACTTTCCACCGTTTCATTTATGACACACTTCATCATTGTCATATTGCTTTACATGATCATGTAGTTGACATCGTATTTGTGGCAAAGCCACCATGCATAATTTATCATACATGTCACTCTTGATTCATTGCCCTTCCCGGTACACCGTCAGAGGCATTCATATAGAGTCATATTTTGTTCTAGTATCGAGTTGTAATCATTGAGTTGTAAATAAATAGAAGTGTGATGATCATCATTAATAGAGCATTGTGCCAAAAAATAAAAAAAATAAAGGCCAAACAAAAAAAGAAAGGCAAAAAAAGAAAAAAAAGAAAAAAAATAAATAAATAAATAAGGGACAATGCTACTATCCTCCTTTTCCACACTTGTGCTTCAAAGTAGCACCATGATCTTTATGATAGAGAGTCTCTTATTTTGTCATTCTCATATACTAGTGGGAATTTTTCATTATAGAACTTGGCTTGTATATTCCAACAATGGGCTTCCTCAAATGCCCTAGGTCTTCATGAGCAAGCAACTTGGATGCACACCCACTTAGTTTCTTTTGTTGAGCTTTCATACATTTATAGCTCTAGTGCATCCGTTGCATGGCAATCCCTACTCCTTGAATTGACATCAATTGATGGGCATCTCCCTAGCCCGTTGATTAGCCGCGTCAATGTGAGACTTTCTCCTTTTTTGTCTTCTCCACATAACCCCTATCATTATATTCTATTCCACTCATAGTCCTATATCCATGGCTCACGCTCATGTATTGCGTGAAAGTTGAAAAAAGTTTGAGATTACTAAAGTATGAAACAATTGCTTGGCTTCTCATTGGGGCTATGGAAGATGAGAGCATTCTTGTGTGACGAAAGTGGATCATGACCAAACTATATGATTTTGTAGGGATGAACTTTCTTTTGCCATGTTATTTTGAGAAGACATGATTGCTTAGTTAGTATGCTTGAAGTATTATTATTTTTATGGCAATATTAAAAAAATTCTTGAATCTTTCGGATCTGAATATTCATGCCACAATAAAGAGAATTACATTGAGAATTATGCTAGGTAGAATTCCACATCAAAAATTCTGTTTTTATCATTTACCTACTCGAGGACGAGCAGGAATTAAGCTCGGGGATGCTTGATACGTCTCCAACGTATCCATAATTTTTGATTGTTCCATGCTATTATAATATCTGTTTTGGATGTTTAATGGGCTTTATTATACACTTTTATATTATTTTTGGGACTAACCTACTAACCCAAGGCCCAGTGCAAATTGCTATTTTTTTGCGTATTTCAGTGTTTCGCAGAAAAGGAATATCAAACAGAATGAAACCTTCGGGAGAGTTATTTTTGGAACAAACATGATCCAGGGGACTTGGAGTAGACGTCAAGAAAGAAACAAGGTGGCCACGAGGCAGGGAGGCGCGCCCCCACTCTTGTGAGCCCCTCGCAGCTCCACCGACCTACTTCTTCCTCCTATATATATCCATATACCCCAAAAACATCCAGGAGCACCACAAAACCCTATTTCCACCGCCGTAACCTTCTGTACCCAAGAGATCCCATCTTGGGGCCTTTTCCAGAGCTCCGCCAGAGGGGGAATCGATCACGAAGGGCTTCTACATCAATACCATAGCCTCTCCGATGATGTGTGAGTAGTTTACCACAAACTTCGGGTCCGTAGTTATTAGCTAGATGGCTTTGATACGTCTCCGTCGTATCTATAATTTTTGATTGTTCCATGCCAATATTCTACAACTTTCATATACTTTTGGCAACTTTTTATACTATTTTTGGGACTAACATATTGATCCAGTGCCCAGTGCCAGTTCCTATTTGTTGCATGTTTTTTGTTTCGCAGAATATCTATATCAAACAGAGTCCAAACGGGATAAAAACTGACGGAGATTTTTTTTGGAATATATATGATTTTTGGGAAGAAAAATCGATGCGAGATGATGCCCGAGGGGGCCACGAGGCAGGGTGCGCGGCCCTGACCCTCGTGGCCACCTCGTAAGGTGGTTGATTCCCTTATTTTGCTGCAAGAAAGATAATATCCGGATAGAAATCGTGTTAAAATTTCAGCCCAATCGGAGTTACGGATCTCCGGGAATATAAGAAACGGTGAAAGGGTAGAATCTGAGAATGCAGAAACAGAGAGAGACAGAGAGACAAATCCAATCTCAGAGGGGCTCTCGCCCCTCCCATGCCATGGAGGCCAAGGACCATAGGGGAAACCCTTCTCCCATCTAGGGAGGAGGTCAAGGAAGAAGGAGACGAAGGGGCCCCCTCTCCCCTTCTCTTCCGGTGGCGCCGGAACGCTGCCGTGGCCATCATCATCACCGCAATCTTCACCAACAACTTCACCGCCATCATCACCAACTCTTCCCCCCTCTATGCAGCGGTGTAACCTCTCTCTTACCCGCTGTAATCTCTACTTAAACATGGTGCTCAACGCTATATATTATTTCCCAATGATGTATGGCTATCCTATGATGTTTGAGTAGATCTGTTTTGTCCTATGGGCTATTTGATGATCAAGATTGGTTTGAGTTGCATGTTTTATTATTGGTGCTGTCCTATGGTGCTCTCCGTGTAGCGCAAGCGTGAGGGATCCCCGCTGTAGGGTGTTGCAATACGTTCATGATTCGCTTATAGTGGGTTGCGTGAGTGACTGAAACACAAACCCGAGTAAGGGGGTTGTTGCGTATGGGATAAAGAGGACTTGATGCTTTAATGCTATGGTTGGGTTTTACCTTAATGATCTTTAGTAGTTGCGGATGCTTGCTAGATTTCCAATCATAAGTGCATATGATCCAAGTAGAGAAAGTAAGTTAGCTTATGCCTCTCCCTCATATGAAACTTCAATAATGATTACCGGTCTAGTTATCGATTGCCTAGGGACAAATAACTTTCTCGTAACAAAAAGCTCTTTACTAAAACTAATTTAGTTGTGTCTTTATCTAAACAGCCCCTACTTTTTATTTACGTGATCTCTATTATCTTGCAAACCTATCCAACAACACCTACAAAGTACTTCTAGTTTCATACTTGTTCTAGGTAAAGCGAACGTCAAGCGTGCGTAGAGTTGTATCGGTGGTCGATAGAACTTGAGGGAATATTTGTTCTGCCTTTAGCTCCTCGTTGGGTTCGACACTCTTACTTATCGAAAACTCTTGCGATCCCCTATACTTGTGGGTTATCAAGATCTTTTTCCAGCGCCGTTGCCGGGGAGCAATAGTGTGGGGTGAATATTCTCGTGTGTGCTTGTTTGCTTTATCACTAAGTAATTTTTATTTGCTATTCTTAGTTGTTATTTATCTTTAGTTATGGATATGGAACACGAAATACCAAAAAAATTGGTGTACGTGCTACTCATGGAGATGGGGAACCTCCTAAAACCCTCGATGCTCAATATGTGAAAAATATTATGTACCACTTTGATAATCCTGAGAAAACCTCATTCAATCTGGTAATGTGAGTAACATTGGATCAACGTGAATACTTTAGGGATTATCGCTTGACAGAAAAAGGGAAACTATTATGGGATCAAATTTATATATTGTATTGGTATGCTAGGCAACTATGCTTGAGATATGATTATACTTGTTGCTCTAGGATGAAGGCTCCACACCTTCCCTTTTCATGTGAATTTAATGATAATGAAACCTTGGCTTCTTATGCTAATGGTATATATGATTACTATGATGTGGAACAAATAGAAGAATTTGTTGCTTTTAAAGGTGCTTATGAAATTGAATCTTTGTTTGAAAAGTATGAAGCTTTTGATGATGATGTTTATATGCCTAAAAATTTAGCTATCCTAAAATATTGCTATGATAATTATGAATATAATTCCTATATTAATGCGCTTATTAAGAAAGTCTCCGCTGTCCAAGAAGAGACTAATATTTTGTAGGAATCTATGGAAGAAGAAGTTGATGAAACTGTGAGCTCATTGGATGAAAAAGATGAGGAGGAGAGCGAAGAACAAAAGGAGGAAGAGCGGATTGATCACCCGTGCCCAAATTCTAATGAGAGTAACTCTTCAACTCATACATTGTTTAATTCCCCTTCATGCTTACCGAAGGATGAATGCTATGATAATTGCTATGATCCCGTTGATTCTTTTGAAATATCCCGTTTTGATGATGCTTGCGATGCTTGTGGCTAAGATGCCAATATGAATTATGCTTATGGAGATGAACTTGCTATAGTTCCTTATGTTAAACATGAAATTGTTGCTATTGCACCCACACATGATAGTCCTATTATCTTTTTGAATTCTCCAAACTACACTATATCGGAGAAGTTTGTGCTTATTAAGGATTATATTGATGGGTTGCCTTTTACTAATACACATGATGATTTTGATGAGTATAATATGAATGTGCTTGCTGCTCCTACTTGCAATTATTATGAGAGAGGAACTATATCTCAACCTCTTTGTGTTTCCAATACGATAAAATTGCAAGAAATTGTTTATACTATGCATTGGCCTTTACTTTGTGTGCATGAATTGCTCTTTTATGACATGCTGATGCATAGGAAGAGAGTTAGACTTCGTTGTTGCATGATATATGTTACTTTGTGCTCACTACTAAATTACAAATCATTGTTAATTAAAATTGGCTTTGATATACCTTGGGATCCGGGTGGATTCACTACTTGAGTACTATATGCCTAGCTTAATGGCTTTAAAGAAAGCACTGCCAGGGAGATAACCCGGAAGTTTTAGAGAGTCATTTATTTCTGTTGAGTGCTTTTATATAGTTTAAAAACAAAATAAAATAAATAGGGTAACCCAAAACTTTTTCAAAAAGGAAAGTGAAAGTGAGAAAGACAAGCATTGTTGAAGTGGGAGAGCTCCTTGAACTTTGTTCATGCTCATGGCAACTTTGTGAATCTTGATTACAGAAACTTTTCAACAAAAATAATTATCCCCTTGTACAATTCCATTGTATTATAAAAATAATGTGCCAAGGTTTGCCTTTAGGATGTTTACATTTGCCTGATGGTCTGTATGGTGCAGGACAAAAACGTTTTCTGTAGTGCGCGATTTTACATTTTTAACTGAAATGTCAAATGGTTCTGATTCTTTTTGCACTGTCTTTCTATACAATTTTTTTATTTTTCCTAATTTTGGCAGAAATTTTCAAGTATCAGAATTATGGTGAATGTTCAGATTATTGCAGACTGTTCTGTTTTGGACAAATTCTGTTTTTGATGGATAGTTTGCTTGTTTTGATGAAACTAACGATTTATATCAGTGTATTAAGCCATGAAAAAGCTATATTACAGTAGACACAATGCAAAAACAAAATATGAATTGGTTTTCAACGATAATTAGAGTAGTGATTTGCTTTATTATACTAATGGGTCTTACCGAGTTTTCTGTTGAAGTTTTGTGTGGATGAAGTGTTCGATGATCGAGAAAGTCTCGATGTGATAAGAAGGAAGAGAGGCAAGAGCTCAAGCTTGGGGATGCCCGAGGCACCCCAAGTAAATATTCAAGGATACTCAAGCATCTAAGCTAGGGGATGCCCCGGAAGGCATCCCCTCTTTCTTTAACAAATATCGGTATGTTTTCGAATTCGTTTCGTTCATGCGATATGTGCAATCTTGGAGCGTCTTTTGCATTTAGTTTTCATTTTTATTTTATGCACCATGCATGTATGAGGTAGTCCTTGGATGATTTATAGAATGCTCTTTTCACTTCACTTATATCTTTTGAGTACGGCTTTATAGAACGCTTCATGTGCTTCGCTTATATCATTTGAAGTTTGGATTGCCTGTTTCTCTTTACATAGAAAACCGCCATTTGTAGAATGCTCTTTTGATTCACTTATATTTGTTAGAGCGTGGGCATATCTTTTGTAGAAAGAATTAAACTCTCTTGCTTCACTTATATCTATTTAGAGAGATGACATGAACTGGTCATTCACATGGTTAGTCATAAAATCCTACATAAAACTTGTAGATCACTGAATATGATATGTTTAATTTCTTGCAATAGTTTTGCAATATAAATATGGTAATATTAGAGTCATGCTAGTGGGTAGTTGTGGATTAGTAGAAATACTTGTGTTGAGGTTTGTGATTCCCGTAGCATGCACGTATGGTGAACCGTTATGTAACGAAGTCGGAGCATGAGGTATTTATTGATTGTCTTCCTTATGAGTGGCGGTCGGGGACGAGCGATGGTCTTTTCCTACCAATCTATCCCCCTAGGAGCATGCGTGTAGTACTTTGTTTTGATAGCTAATAGACTTTTGCAATAACTATGTGAGTTCTTTATGACTAATGTTGAGTCCATGGATTATACGCACTCTCACCCTTCCACCATTGCTAGCCTCTCTAGTACCGCACAACTTTCGCTGGTACCATAAACCCACCATATACCTTCCTCAAAACAGCCACTGTCACGACCGGTTTTCCAATAAAAATGTTTATTGAGAAACCAATCTTTTGAGTCCAGTATGAGGAAAATCCTCCTTACTGGTAGACAAATTCTTGATACAATAAGCCAGTAGCATAGAATATATTACAAGGTCGAGCTAAGGCTGCTCAACAAATTATTACAAGCACGCCAATAATTATACATAATGGCGGATATGTCACACTGGTGTGGTGGCATACTACTGACTCAAGATAGAAGTGGTAGTGGAATATCACAGTGGAGTGTGGATATCATGACTCCTAAACTGGGGTCTCATCGAGCGTTGAGGTGAGGCTCGATGAATTTATTCGGTAGCGGAAGCGGATATAATACAGTGACCAAATCCAGGGTCGCACGAGACTGACTGGGATTCCTCTAGGCGTCGGACTCGCTATCAAATTCTTCATCCATGAGATCGCCTTCGTCAGCATCTGGCCAAATCAACAAGCCAGGTGAGTACTTTGAAAGTACTCGCAAGACAGTTCGGACGTAAGATATAACAAATGCATGCATGGATGCGTCATGATTAATTTACCAATGCACATTCAAAATTTAGCAAGCAAGGTAAGTAAAAAGGGAATCGGCGGTAGTCCGCCAGAAAACCCAACAAAAAGAAATAATAGGAAACTGATCGGGTGTCTGAAGCGACACCTCCAAGGGTGAACAAATAAATAAAGATCATGCCGCAGTCGGGCGTCTAAGCGACACCACGTAAAGGGCTTAAACTGAAAATAAAAGACATGCGTGCCACAGTCGGACGTCGGGGCGACATCATAGAAAGGGCTTATATTGAAAGTAAATAACAGTACTGCCGCAGTCGGACATCTGAGCGACATCGCAGAAAGGGCTTTTATTGAAAGTAAATAATAACAATGCCACAGTCGGACGTCTGAGCGACATCGCAGAAAGGGCTTTTATTGAAAGTAAATAATAACAATGCCACAGTCGGATGTCTGAGCGACATCACAGAAAGGGCTTTTATTCACAAGTAAATAATACTAATAATAAATATTCAATTCATGATAATAAACGGGTTAGTCCATCCATAGGAATAAACATTTAACCGGACTTAGCACTCATGTGATTCACCGGAGTCTCTGTCATCAAAACTGACATTTGTCAGGATAAGATAATACCGAACTTGGACATGGAATAGATGATTCAAAGGAATATATGACTCTGCAGAGTTTGTACGAAATTTTTTCCCACAGCTAACGGATTTCCGTAGTCACGAAGGACTAGTTCCGTTTACGGTCTTTCGGAAGAAAACACAGCTAGCTAGTACACACCCATCCTACCTCTCGATGCTAGGAATCACCCTAGACATCATCCAAGAAAAACTTTTGAGACGGGGAGATCACAATCTCGAATAGCATGGGATCAAATTTATATACGCGCGCTCTAAGGGGTGCCCCCCTCTCGGTCCGAACCGGAAACACCCATGCCCCCTGACCGGATGACTGGCTTTAATCCAGGGCCATGGAACCATCATCACGGCCTCTCGTTTTGGTGTGTACCAAGAAAGCGGTTTGCAACTTACTAAGCCATATTCCTTGCGGAAAACATGTGGTAGTACAGGGAAGGAAAAATGGAAGGAACTGGACCGATACGGGTTGACACTGAAGTCATATAGTCTGGCATAAGACTGGCATGCTAAAACACTGCCATCTTACCCATCCTCATGCCAACACATGGCCATGCATACTCACATCCACCCACTTATGGATTTTCGAAACTCACTTGCCTCAACGTTGCATGTAACATGACATTCGTCGGTATGCTCATCAACATGCCATGAAACTACTTAATGCAAACATGTCAAAACAATCATCATATCAAAAGTTCAAAAATGCTTGCTTGGTTCAGAGTAGTCGGAGCCTAGCTCGGTGAAGTTCGCGGTCCCGTCACCTCCTTCGGTATCTATGGTATAAAGAAACATACGCGCTAACATAAATACCGTGAGGTGCACAAAATTATTCCAAATATTTTTCAAATAAATCTGATAAAAAACTAGAAAAAATTCTAAGGAGGACAGAAAAAGAATCAATCAAAAATACTTTTTTTTAAAAGTTATAAGGGTTTTAGTCCAGGGACTCATTTGTAATGAAACAGAAAGTTCCCAGGGGCTAACTTATAAAAACAGAAAACGCTTCGATTGAGAATACGCCGGCCCAAAGGGGAGATGCATTTTGGCAGAAGACGTTTTCAGAAAACGGTTCGTTTAAAATATCAGAGAGGCTGACAGGCGGGTCCTGCCCGTCAGGTTTGAAATTTCAAAAGAGGCGGCAGAGCTCGACGGTGCCTGAGAGCCGCGGTGGTCGCCGGCGGCGATCCACGGCGAGGCAGGGGGATCGGAGGTTACCAACGTGTTCACCGTGTCCTTCCGCGTCGGTGGGTGGTGGTGGTGGTCGCCGGCGAGCACCACGTCGACGGCGACCCTTGCTCCGGCGGACGGTGGTTCGGGCGTTGATGGAGCTCGCCGAGGAGGGCTGTAAGGATCGAATCGAAGTGGGGGTTAGCTCTCTGGTTGCTCGAGGAGGTTACTGACGAAGTTTGGGCGCCGGGGGTGGTCTCACCGGAGTGAATCAAGACGGAGGCCGAGGCGGAACGAGGCGGCCGGAGTCGAGGAAGAAGGGCCCCTCGAGGCTCTTCCAGTTGCTGGGCGGGGTCCAGTGTGGTGGTGGAGGTGTGCGGGGGCGAGAGTGAGCTTGGGGGCGCTATATATAGCCGGCCCGAGGCGGTTGCCATGAACGGGATAAGTCCGGCGAGTGATTACGGCGGCGCTGTGGTTGGGCAGTTGGATTAGTGGCTTGGGCATCGACTAGATGAAGTAACGAGCCCATCCCGGTGCGTAACTCAGCAAGGGGGGAGGAGGTTACGGCCTGTCCCAACAGAACGGCCGTGCGGCACGTTGGCGGCAGGGAGCGCACCCTACGTGTGCCAGGCCACGGCGACGGTGCTGCATGCATGCGCTGGCAAGGGAGACGGCCACGCGGAGCTCCCAGGTGGCTTGGGCGGTGCAGAACGGCGTTGTGCCGTAGGGTGCCTTTTGTCGGCCGCCACCGGAGGTCCCGACGCCGCAGAAGACGCCGGTGAGGGCGGGCCAGCGTGCCACCGACGCCAGGAACCGGCCAAGCGTGCGTGCGGTGCTCCGGACAGGGAGGAGGGGCTGTGCGCAACGCGCCAGGTGCACTGTCGACGCGTGACTGAACTCTGACGAAGGAAAAACGACACTGAACTCTGAAACTCTGAACTTTTCTGAAAATGCAGGGAAACAGTGCCGGCTAGGTGTTCGACAGAATGATTTTGGTATGTAGGGGTTTCTCCTTGAGCTGAAACTTGGTGGGGTGGCCTCTCATTGCACCAGGAGGCTTCCTGAATTTTGGTAGAATTTTTGGAGAAGAGGAGATATGAATTTCACCAAATTTGGCAAATCTGGTCCTAACTTGCAGAGACTGAAATTTGAAAATTTGAAAAGAGGGAGAGTGGATCAAGATGGTTCTGGGTTGTGGATGCTAAGGACAATCCAGAGGAGTTGGTTTGAGATAAAAACTCAAAGGTAATGAGGTACTTGCTTTGAAAATTACTTAGGCTCATAATGAAAGACAGAATTGTTTTGGGAGATAAAATAAATGAAATAAAATTCAAAAATGGTTGGACTTGATGGGACAGAGAATTTAGATTGTTCCAAAGTGGAGGGAGGGGTTTTGGGAGGTCTCTCCACATGAGGCAAAAAAAAAATCATGGGTGGTTCCAAATGAGAGAAGCCCCAAAAACTCCTAGGGTTTTCCTTTTAAATGAAAATAATCAAATTCAAAAAAATACATTTGAGAGGAGAAGAATTCAGAAGAAAAGTTTCCATAATTCAAACACCCAATTTGAAAAGGATGTAAATGAAAATCCTTGCCAAAGGTGAAAGTTTTTAAGAGAGAGGTTTTCTGAAAAAAAAATTAATGGCCTCTCTTCAAAAACCAACAAGGTTTTTGCTAAAAACCAAAAGAAAGTTTTGGAGTGTCACAACACCTACCCCCTTAGGAAAAATCTCGTCCCCGAGATTTCAGCTGATCCTTAAATAAGTGTGGATGCTCTGCCGGAAGAAAATCCTCTCTTTCCCAAGTTGCTTCACTTTCGGTGTGATTGCTCCACTGAACTTTGAAAAACTTGATGGTTTTCTGTCGGGTCCTCCTTTCAGACTCCTCTAATAATTTTACTGGACATTCCCGATAGGTGAGGTCTGGCTGCACGTCAATGTTCTCATCGGTTACTTGTTTCTCTGGGTTGCTTACGCACTTCCTCAATTGCGAGACGTGGAACACGTCGTGGACATCGGATAATTCTTCGGGTAAGTCTAGATGGTAGGCTACAGTGCCCTTTCGTGCCACTATACAGAATGGTCCGATGAATCTTGGTGCTAGCTTTCCCTTAATCTTGAATCGTTGCAGGCCCCTCATAGGTGATACTCGTAGGTATACAAATTCACCAGGTTCGAATCTGACCTCACGATGTTTCCGATCGTAATAACTCTTTTGTCGGCTTTGAGCGGTCTTGAGTCAGTCCCTGATTAGCTTGACCTTTTCCTCGGCTTCTTTGAGCATGTCTGGGCCGAAGATACGTCTGTCTCCAGTTTCTGACCAATTTAGCAGGGTACGACATCTCCGTCTGTATAGGGCTTCAAAAGGTGCCATTTGCAGGCTGGCCTGGTAACTATTGTTGTATGTGAACTCGGCATATGGCAGGCTTTCTTCCCAACTGGTCCCATAGGTGAGGACACATGCTCTCAGCATGTCTTCTAGAATTTTGTTTACGCGTTCAGCCTGTCCATCAGTCTGGGGATGGTAGGCTGTACTGAAGGCCAGTTGAGTTCCCAGAGCCTGTTGTAAATGATCCCAGAATCTCGAGACGAACTGAGTGCCTCTGTCGGATATTATAGTCTTCGGGACTCCATGCAGACAAACTATACGGGAGAGATAAATCCTGGCAAGCCTCTGAGTGTTGTAGGTTGTCTTCACTGGAATGAAATGTGCCACTTTGGTTAATCTATCGGTGATGACCCATATGGCATCATTCCCGTGTCGTGACCGAGGTAGTCCGACAATGAAATCCATCCCTATTTCATCCCATTTCCACTCAGGTATTTTGTTTGGTTGCAGTAGTCCGGCTGGTCTTTGATGCTCAACTTTTATGCATTGACAAGAATCGCAACATGCAACGAATGTGGCTATGTTCCTCTTCATACCGTGCCACCAAAATCTTTCCTGAATATCCTTATACATTTTGGTTCCTCCAGGGTGGATCGAATATGGGGCGGTGTGGGCTTCAGCTAGAATTTGTTGTTTGAGGTCCTCTATATTTGGCACGCAGAGTCTGTCTCCGTACCATAATATTCCTCCATCGTCTATGGCGAACTCCGAGGCCTTGCCCATACTCACCTTTCTTCTAATTCCTTCGATGCTGGGGTGACCAGGCTGAGCTTCTTTAATTCTCTCCACAAGGTCGGGCTGTATTTCCAAGTTTGATATGGTGCCTTCCGCGATCATTAACAAGTTGAGTTTGGCAAATTCTTGTTGGAATTCAGGTCTCAAGCTTTGCAGACTGTTTTCATCGGAGCCGGGGTTCCGACTAAGAGCATCGGCCACTACATTTGCTTTTCCTGGATGATAGTGGATACCAACATCATAATCCTTTACCAATTCCAACCAGCGTCGTTGCCGTAAGTTTAGTTCTGGCTATGTGAAAATATATTTGAGACTTTTATGGTCCGTGTATATTTCACATCGATTTCCAAGTAAGAAATGCCTCCATTCCTTGAGTGCATGAATGACTGCTGCCATTTCTAAGTCATGAGTGGGATAATTTTCCTCATGCTTGCGAAGTTGCCTTGAAGCGTACGCGACAACCTTGCCTTCTTGCATCAACACGCACCCGAGGCCCTCTTGGGATGCGTCACAATACACTTCAAAATTCTTGTGTATGTCTGGCACAATTAATACCGGTGCTGTCGTTAATTTCCGTTTTAGCTCTTGGAAACTTTTCTCGCAGGCTTCTGTCCATTCAAACTTCTTGTCCTTCTTGAGTAACTGCGTCATTGGCTTGGCTATGGTGGAGAATCCTTCAATAAATCTGCGGTAATATCCTGCCATTCCCAAGAAGCTTCGTATGTCCATTACGCTGGCTGGTGACTTCCAGCCAAGTACGGCCCTGACTTTCTCCGGGTCCACTGCGATACCGTCTTGGGTCAGTACGTGGCCTAGAAAACCTACTTGTCTTAGCCAAAATTCACACTTGCTGAACTTGGCATACAATTGATGTTTCCTGAGTTCTCCTAGCACAATCGTGAGATGTTCCGCGTGCTCTTCTGGTGTCTTGGAGTATACCAGAATATCATCGATGAATACCACAACGAACTTGTCCATAAACTTCATAAATACTTTGTTCATAGGTGAACAAAATATGCGGGGGCGTTCTTTAATCCAAATGGCATTACTGTGAACTCATATAGTCCATATCTGGAGGTGAAGGCTGTTTTGGGGATATCTTCTGTTCACACTTTTAATTGATGGTATCCTGACCTTAAGTCAATTTTTGAGAATACCTTGGCCTGAGCGAGTTGATCAAACAAATCGTTTATCCGGGGCATCGGGTATTTGTTCTTGACTGTGACCATGTTAAGTGCTCGGTAGTCTATGCACAATCTCAGTGTTCCATCCTTCTTTTTGGCAAATAAAATTGGTGATCCCCAAGGTGAGGAGCTGGCTCGAATGTATCCCTTGTCCAGCAATTCCTTTATTTGTTTGTTCAACTCAATCAACTCGGATGGTGCCATTCTGTATGGTTTCTTGTATATGGGGGTGGTTCCTAGTGCTAGCTCAATGCTGAATTCTATCTCTCGGTCTGGTGGCATGCCTGGTAGTTCTTCGGGGAATACGTCTGGAAATTGACACACTACTGGAACCTTGTTTAGCTCAGAAACATCCACCTTATTCAATCTCGGTTGCCGGGGTATTTTTCTTTCTTTGGCTGACACTCTTATTGTCTTCCCGTGGTGGTGTGTGAGAATTACGGTCCGGTTGAAACAGTCAATAAAACCTTTGTTGGTGGTTAACCAGTCCATCCCTAGGATGACATCCAGTCCTTTATTTTCCAATACAATAATATTGGCGTGAAACTTAAATCCTTCGAACTCAATAACCACATCTTGACAGTAACTCTGAGTAACTTGCTCAATCCCAGGGGACTTGATGATCATGGATTTTTCCAAGGGAAACATCGAAAAATTATTTTGCAAAGCAAAACTTTTCGAGATGAATGAGTGAGAAGCTCCAAAATCAAACAAAACCATGGCAGGTATTGTGTTGACAGGAAACGTACCGAGTACGATATCCGGGGCGTTCTGTGCTTCTTCTTTGGTCACGTGGTTCAGATGACCCTTCCTGTGGTTGTTGTCGGGGTTGAAATTGTTTCGCTTGGGTGCTGAATTATTGCCACCGTTGTTCGGCTTTGGGGTCGAGTTCCTTGGCTTGGGGCACTGCTTGGCATAGTGCCCTTCCTCTCCATAAGCGTAGCAAGAACGCCTGGGCGATATGTGAACTCCTTGTCCCTTGCGTGGAAATTCTTGGTTGGGCGTGAGACGTTTGTCGTAGGTTTGTGTGTCCCACCTTTCTAAAAATCTGTCTTGCTTCGGTGGTTGCGCGCAAGAGTAGTCTGGTCTCTTTTTCGCTTGCGGAAATCCTCCAAGCTACGTCTCTCATTTTCCAGAGTAATGGCTTTGTCCACTAGTGTCTTAAAATCTGGAAAAGTGTGCACGACCAGTTGGCATTTAAGCGCGGGCGCCAGACCGTCAAGGAATTTCTCCATCTTCTTGCTTTCAGTCATACGCTCTTCATTGGCGTAGCGAGACAATAGAGTAAATTGACCGTTGTAATCTGACACTTTCATGTTCCTTTGTTTGAGGTCATCGAACTCTCTCTTCCTGATTTTCATAATACTCTTAGGAATGTGTGCACCACAGAAACCTTCCTTGAAATCATCCCAGGTTATATCACTTTCGTTGGGGTGCATGTGCAGAAAATTCTCCCACCATGATGCAGCTGCTCCTGTGAGATAGTGCGGGGCATATAGTACCTTCTCGGGGTCTGAACATTTTGCAATAATTAATTTTCTCTCCATATCTCGAAGCCAATCCTCGGCTTCAAGAGGCTTGTCAGTATGAGAAAATGTTTGGGGACGTGTCTTCTGTAGCTCAGATAACTTGGAATGCTGCTGATACTGTCCATGGTGATTTTCCATGTTGATGACTTGGTTCATCATTTCCTGATGTTGTTGCTGACTCTGCTCGTAAAGGCGGCACATTTGGGGAAGTGCCGTTTCACTGACCGGTTGACTCGACTGCTCTTGTGCGAAATTGTTGCCTGCTTGAGTGTCATAATTTTGACTTGACTGCCCTTGTGTGAAATTGTTGCCCGGTCGAGTGCCATAATTTTCCTCTGGTGGAGTTGGCATGGAGCGAGTCCAAGGACGAGACATTTTTCACTCTGGGGATATATTTTGTAAAACCCATAAGAAAAGCGAAAAGGGTCGCAAAAACAATTCCATAAATGCACAAAGCTGGCAAATAAATTAAATAACCAAGCTTACTTAAGAAAAACAAATCGATTTGCCCACGGAGAAGGACTGCTCATTACATATCTTACACGCAGGCGGTAATTATACAATACATCACTCAGGATATGTGCACATAATCCTGACATGTTATTAGGCTAGTGCACTTCTCCCAGTTCCTACATGATGCGCAAACAAGCTACTCCTCACAACCTATGTACATATAAACATATCGTACAAAGCGGTACATTGCATGGCGGCTAAGCGTACTCAGTCGGAGATGTTGACGATCTCCTTTGCCCTGCCGAGGGTGAGGCGTAGCGAGGCTGGGGACTCGACTTCCTCCTCACTGATAGGCTCCATACGTGTAGTGCTGCGTCGGGTGGACGGAGCGGGCGCCAGGGGCGGAACAACACGAATAGGAGTGGGCGCGAAGGGTGGTGCAGTGCGTGCTGGAGTGGGCGCAATGACTTGGTTAAACTCTTCGGTGGTAGGCAGGCGGCGAGTAGGTGCATAAGATGCTGAGGACGAGACAAAATTCAGTGGCGGTGCGGTGGGCAGGAGCTCCCTCCTGTTGGCGGCACAGCCATGGACTGAGTCCATGCGGGCAGCCACGAAGTCGTCCACCAGGTTGTCGAAGGCTGCCTCCAGGGCCCGGAGATACTCAATAAGCATTTCAAAAGCCTCGTCTCGTTCTCCTCTGGGGCAGGAGAATGCGTAGTGACAGGTGTAAGGCACATGGCATGGAAGATAACGGTAACGACGAGCTTTCATCACGGGAAGGACATCCCTGAGACGAGCTATCGCCTCGCGGGCTGCCATCTGCATAGCATGCCTCTCCGTAGGCATGGCTCTTCCCAAGAACCGGAAGCGGCGTAACTCACCACGCCCTCCCTTGAACTGTACCGCGGCCTGGTGCATGGTCAGACTATCGTTGACTCGGTGCTGGCAGAGTGTGAAGACTGGGCGCACAAATGGCCCCATCGCGACCTGAAAGATGAAGGAGAGAAGCTTGACGAACCCATCGGGCATGTTGGCGAAGGTCTGAGACTCGCAGCTGTTGTCAGCCATCTACAAAAGTAGGCAAAAATTCTGAATGGTCAGATCATAAATTTATGCTGACTGTCAGAAAATGACTACAATTGCAAAAATATGAATTAGCTCTTATGCTAATAACCAATTAGCGATCGCACCTAGTGGCTTCCTACAATCAGCCTGGCTCTGGTACCAAGCTTGTCACGACCGGTTTTCCAATAAAAATGTTTATTGAGAAACCAATCTTTTGAGTCCAGTATGAGGAAAATCCTCCTTACTGGTAGACAAATTCTTGATACAATAAGCCAGTAGCATAGAATATATTACAAGGTCGAGCTAAGGCTGCTCAACAAATTATTACAAGCATGCCAATAATTATACATAATGGCGGATATGTCACACTGGTGTGGTGGCATACTACTGACTCGAGATAGAAGTGGTAGTGGAATATCACATTGGAGTGTGGATATCATGACTCCTAAACTGGGGTCTCATCGAGCGTCGAGGTGAGGCTCGATGAATTTATTCGGTAGTGGAAGCGGATATAATACAGTGACCAAATCCAGGGTCGCACGAGACTGACTGGGATTCCTCTAGGCGTCAGACTCGCTATCAAATTCTTCATCCATGAGATCGCCTTCGTCAGCATCTGGCCAAATCAACAAGCCAGGTGAGTACTTTGAAAGTACTCGCAAGACAGTTCGGACGTAAGATATAACAAATGCATGCATGGATGCGTCATGATTAATTTACCAATGCACATTCAAAATTTAGCAAGCAAGGTAAGTAAAAAGGGAATCGGCGGTAGTCCGCCTGAAAACCCAACAAAAATAAATAATAGGAAACCGATCGGGTGTCTGAAGCGACGCCTCCAAGGGTGAACAAATAAATAAAGATCATGCCGCAGTCGGGCGTCTAAGCGACACCACGTAAAGGGCTTAAACTGAAAATAAAAGACATGCGTGCCACAGTCGGACGTCGGGGCAACATCACAGAAAGGGTTTATATTGAAAGTAAATAACAGTACTGCCGCAGTCGGACGTCTGAGCGACATCGCAGAAAGGGCTTTTATTGAAAGTAAATAATAACAATGCCACAGTCGGACGTCTGAGCGACATCGCAGAAAGGGCTTTTATTGAAAGTAAATAATAACAATGCCACAGTCGGACGTCTGAGCGACATCGCAGAAAGGGCTTTTATTCACAAGTAAATAATACTCATAATAAATATTCAATTCATGATAATAAACGGGTTAGTCCATCCACAGGAATAAACATTTAACCGGACTTAGCACTCATGTGATTCACCGGAGTCTCTGTCATCAAAACTGACATTTGTCAGGATAAGATAATACCGAACTTGGACATGGAATAGATGATTCAAAGGAATATATGACTCTGCAGAGTTTGTACGAAATTTTTTCCCACAGCCAACGGATTTCCGTAGTCACGAAGGACTAGTTCCGTTTATGGTCTTTCAGAACAAAACACAGCTAGCCAGTACACACCCATCCTACCTCTCGATGCCAGGAATCACCCTAGACATCATCCAAGAAAAACTTTTGAGACGGGGAGATCACAATCTCGAATAGGATGGGATCAAATTTATATACGCGCGCTCTAAGGGGTGCCCCCCTCTCGGTCCCAACCGGAAACACCCATGCCCCCTGACCGGATGACTGGCTTTAATCCAGGGCCATGGAACCATCATCACGGCCTCTCCTTTTGGTGTGTACCAAGAAAGCGGTTTGCAACTTACTAAGCCATATTCCTTGCGGAAAACATGTGGTAGTACAGAGAAGGAAAAATGGAAGGAACTGGACCGATACGGGTTGTCACTGAAGTCATATAGTCTGGCATAAGACTGGCATGCTACAACACTGCCATCTTACCCATCCTCATGCCAACACATGGCCATGCATACTCACATCCACCCACTTATGGATTTTCGAAACTCACTTGCCTCAACGTTGCATGTAACATGACATTCGTCGGTATGCTCATCAACATGCCATGAAACTACTTAATGCAAACATGTCAAAACAATCATCATATCAAAAGTTCAAGCATGCTTGCCTGGTTCAGAGTAGTCGGAGCCTAGCTCGGTGATGTTCGCGGTCCCGTCACCTCCTTCGGTATCTACGGTATAAAGAAACATACGCGCTAGCGTAAATACCGTGAGGTGCACAAAATTATTCCAAATATTTTTCAAATAAATCTGATAAAAAACTAGACAAAATTCTAAGGAGGACAGAAAAAGAATCAATCAAAAATACTTTTTTGTTTAAAAGTTATAAGGGTTTTAGTCCAGGGACTCATCTGTAATGAAACAGAAAGTTCCCAGGGGCTAACTTATAAAAACAGAAAACGCTTCGATTGAGAGTACGCCGGCCCAGAGGGGAGACGCATTTTGGCAGAAGACGTTTTCAGAAAACGGTTCGTTTAAAAGATCAGAGAGGCTGACAGGCGGGTCCCGCCCGTCAGGTATGAAATTTCAAAAGAGGCGGCAGAGCTCGACGGTGCCTGAGAGCCGCGGTGGTCGCCGGCGGCGATCCACGGCGCGGCAGGGGGATCGGAGGTTACCAACGTGTTCACCGTGTCCTTCCGCGTCGGTGGGTGGTGGTGGTGGTCGCCGGCGAGCACCACGTCGACGGCGGCCCTTGCTCCGGCGGACGGTGGTTCGGGCGTTGATGGAGCTCGCCGAGGAGGGCTGCAAGGATCGAATCAAAGTGGGGGTTAGCTCTCTGGTTGCTCGAGGAGGTTACTGACGAAGTTTGGGCGCCGGGTATGGTCTCACCAGAGTGAATCAAGACGGAGGCCGAGGCAGAACGAGGCGGCCGGAGTCGAGGAAGAAGGGCCCCTCGAGGCTCTTCCAGTTGCTGGGCGGGGTCCAGTGTGGTGGTGGAGGTGTGCGGGGGCGAGAGTGAGCTTGGGGGCGCTATATATAGCCAGCCCGAGGCGGTTGCCGTGAACAGGATAAGTCCGGCGAGTGATTACGGCGGCGCTGTGGTTGGGCAGTTGGATTAGGGGCTTGGGCATCGACTAGATGAAGTAACGAGCCCATCCCGGTGCGTAACTCAGCAAGGGGGGAGGAGGTTACGGCCTGTTCCAACAGAACAGCCGTGCGGCACGTCGGCGGCAGGGAGCGCGCCCTGCGCGTGCCAGGCCACGGCGACGGTGCTGCATGCGTGCGCTGGCAAGGGAGACGGCCACGCGGAGCTCCCAGGTGGCTTGGGCAGTGTAGAACAGCGTTGTGCCATAGGGTGCCTTCTGTCGGCCGCCACGGGAGGTCCCGACGCCGCAGAAGACGCCGGCGAGGGCGGGCCAGCGTGCCACCGACGCCATGAACCGGCCAAGCGTGCGTGCGGTGCTCCGTACAGGGAGGAGGGGCTGTGCGCAACGCGCCAGGCGCACTATCGACGCGTGACTGAACTCTGACGAAGGAAAAACGACACTGAACTCTGGAACTCTGAACTTTTCTGAAAATGCAGGGAAACAGTGCCGGCCAGGTGTTCGACTGAATGATTTTGGTATGTAGGGGTTTCTCCTTGAGCTGAAACTTGGTCGGGTGGCCTCTCATTGCACCAGGAGGCTGCCTGAATTTTGGTAGAATTTTTGGAGAAGAGGAGATCTGAATTTCACCAAATTTGGCAAATCTGGTCCAAACTTGCAGAGACTGAAATTTGAAAAATTTGAAAAGAGGGAGAGTGGATCAAGATGGTTCTGGGTTGTGGATGCTAAGGACAATCCAGAGGAGTTGGTTTGAGATAAAAACTCAAAGGCAATGAGGTACTTGCTTTGAAAATTACTTAGGCTCATAATGAAAGACAGAATTGTTTTGGGAGATAAAATAAATGAAATAAAATTCAAAAATGGTTTGGACTTGATGGGACAGAGAATTTAGATTGTTCCAAAGTGGAGGGAGGGGTTTTGGGAGGTCTCTCCACATGAGGCAAAATAAAATCATGGGTGGTTCCAAATGAGAGAAGCCCCAAAAACTCCTAGGGTTTTCCTTTTAAATGAAAATAATCAAATTCAAAAAAATACATTTGAGAGGAGAAGAATTCATAAGAAAAGTTTCCATAATTCAAACACCCAATTTGAAAAGGATGTAAATGAAAATCCTTGCCAAAGGTGAAAGTTTTTAAGAGAGGTTTTCTGAAAAAAAAAATTTAATGGCCTCTCTTCAAAAACCAACAAGGTTTTTGCTAAAAACCAAAAGAAAATTTTGGAGTGTCACAGCCACCATACCTACCTATCATGGCATTTCCATAGCCATTCCGAGATATGTTGCCATGCAACTTCCATCATCATCATATACATGACTTGATCATTTATTGTCATATTGCTTTTCATGATCGTAAGATAGCTAGCATGATGTTTTCATGGCTTGTCCGTTTTTTGATGTCATTGCTACACTAGATCGTTGCACATTTCGGTACACCGCCGGAGGCATTCATATAGAGTCATATCTTTGTTCTAGTATCGAGTTGTAATATTGAGTTGTAAGTAAATAAAAGTGTGATGACCATCATTATTAGAGCATTGCCCCAGTGAGGAAAGGATGATGGAGACTATGATTCCCCCACAAGTCGGGATGAGACTCCAAACGAACAAAATAAAAAAAGAAAAAAAAGAGAAAGGCCAAAAAAAGAGAAGGCCCCAAAAAAATAAAATAAAGAATAAAAAAATTAAAAAAGGGAGAAAAAGAGAGAAGGGGCAATGTTACTATCCTTTTACGACACTTGTGCTTCAAAGTAGCACCATGTTCTTCATATAGAAAGTCTCTTGAGTTATCCTTTTCATATACTAGTGGGAATTTTCATTATAGAACTTGGCTTGTATATTTCGATGATGGGCTTCCTCAAACACCCAAGGTATTCATGAGCAAGCAAGTTGGATGCACACCCACTTAGTTTCAGTTTGAGCTTTCATACACTTATAGCTCTAGTGCATCCGTTGCATGGCAATGCCTACTCACTCACATTGATATCTATTGATGGGCATCTCCATAGCCCGATGATACGCCTAGTTGATGTGAGACTATCTTCTCCTTTTTGTCTTCTCCACAACCACCATTCTATTCCACATATAGTGCTATGTCCATGGCTCATGCTCATGTATTGCGTGAAAGTTGAAAAGGTTTGAGAACGTCAAAAGTATGAAACAATTGCTTGGCTTGTCATCGGGGTTGTGCATGATGTGAATATTTTGTGTGGTGAAGATGGAGCATAGCCAGACTATATGATTTTGTAGGGATAACTTTCTTTGGCCATGTTATTTTGAAAAGACATGATTGCTTTATTAGTAGGCTTGAAGTATTATTGTTTTTATGTCAAATGATAGACTATTGCTTTGAATCACTCATGTCTTAATACTCATGCCATGATTAGATATGTGATCAAGATTATGCTAGGTAGCATTCCACATAAAAAATTATCTTTTTATCATTTACCTACTCGAGGACGAGCATGAATTAAGCTTGGGGATGCTGATACGTCTCCGTTGTATCTATAATTTTTGATTGTTCCATGCCAATATTCTACAACTTTCATATACTTTTGGCAACTTTTTATACTATTTTTGGGACTAACATATTGATCGAGTGCCCAGTGCAAGTTCCTGTTTGTTGCATGTTTTTTGTTTCACAGAATATCCATATCAAACGGAGTCCAAACGGGATAAAAACTGATGGAGATTTTTTTGGAATATATATGATTCTTGGGAAGAAAAATCCACGCGAGACGATGCCCGACGGGGCCACGAGGCAGGGGGCGTGCCCCAGGGGGCAGGCGCGCCCCTGACCCTCGTGACCACCCCGTAAGGCAGTTGATGCCCTTCTTTCGCCGCAAGAAAGCTAATATCCGGATAGAGATCGTGTTAAAATTACAGCCCAATCGGAGTTACGGATCTTCGGGAATATAAGAAACGGTGAAAGGGTAGAATCTGAGAACGCAGAAACAGAGAGAGATAGAGAGACAAATCCAATCTCGGAGGGGCTCTCGCCCCTCCCATGCCATGGAGGCCAAGGACCAGAGGGGAAACCCTTCTCCCATCTAGGGAGGAGGTCATGGAAGAAGAAGACGAAGGGCCCCCCTCTCCCCTTCTCTTCCGGTGGCGCCGGAACGCTGCCGTGGCCATCATCACCACCGCAATCTTCACCAACAACTTCACCGCCATCATCACCAAATCTTCCCCCCTCTATGCAGCGGTGTAACCTCTCTCTTACCCGCTGTAATATCTACTTAAACATGGTGCTCAACACTATATATTATTTCCCAATGATGTATGGCTATCCTATGATGTTTGAGTAGATCTGTTTTGTCCTATGGGCTATTTAATGATCAAGATTGGTTTGAGTTGCATGTTTTATTATTGGTGCTGTCCTATGGTGCTCTCCGTGTAGCACAAGCATGAGGGATCCCCGCTGTAGGGTGTTGCAATACGTTCATGATTTTCTTATAGTGGGTTGCGTGAGTGACTGAAACACAAACCCGAGTAAGGGGGTTGTTGCGTATGGGATAAAGAGGACTTGACGCTTTAATGCTATGGTTGGGTTTTACCTTAATGATCTTTAGTAGTTGCAGATGCTTGCTAGAGTTCCAATCATAAGTGCATATGATCCAAGTAGAGGAAGTATGTTAGCTTATGCCTCTCCCTCATATGAAACTGGAATAATGATTACCGGTCTAGTTATCGATTGCCTAGGGACAAATAACTTTCTCGTAACAAAAAGCTCTTTACTAAAACTAATTTAGTTGTGTCTTTATCTAAACAGCCACTACTTTTTATTTACGTAATCTTTATTATCTTACAAACCTATCCAACAACACCTACAATGTACTTCTAGTTTCATACTTGTTCTAGGTAAAGCAAACGTCAAGCGTCCGTAGAGTTGTATCGGTGGTCGATAGAACTTGAGGGAATATTTGTTCTGCCTTTAGCCCCTCGTTGGGTTCGACACTCTTACTTATCAAAAACTATTGCGATCCCCTATACTTGTGGGTTATCAAGACCTTTCTCTCTCTCTTTGGATCTCAATACAAAGTTTTCCTCGATCTTCTTGGAGATCTATTCGATGTAACTATTTTTGTGGTGTGTTTGTCGAGATCCGATGAATTGTGGGTTTATGATCAAGTTTATCTATGCACAATATTTGATTCTTCTCTAAAATCTTTTATGTATGATTGGTTATCTTTGCAAGTCTCTTCGAATTATCAGTTTGGTTTGCCCTACTAGATTGATCTTTCTTGCTATGGGAGAAGTGCTTAGCTTTGGGTTCAATCTTGCGGTGTCCTTTCCCAGTGACAGCAGGGGCAGCAAGGCACGTATTGTATTGTTTCCATCGAGCATAAAAAGATGGGGTTTATATCATATTGCTTGAGTTTATCCCTCTACATCATGTCATCTTGCCTAATGCATTACTTTGTTCTTATGAACTTAATACTCTAGATGCATGATGGATAGCGGATCGATGTGTGGAGTAATAGTAGTAGATGCAGAATTGGTCTACTTGTCGCGGACGTGATGCCTATATACATGATCATGCCTAGATATTCTCATAATTATTCACTTTTATATCAATTGCTCGATAGTAATTTGTTCACCCATCGTAATACTTATGCTATCTTGAGAGAAGCCACTAGTGAAACCTATGGCCCCCGAGTCTATCTTTTATCATATAAGTTTCCAATCTATTTTACTTTGCAATCTTTACTTTCAATCTATATCATAAAAATACCAAACATATTTATCTTATTATTATTATCTCTATCAGATCTCACTCTCGTAAGTGACCGTGAAGGGATTGACAACCCCTTTATCGTGTTGGTTGCGAGGTTCTTATTTGTTTGTGTAGGTACGAGGGACTTGCGTGTAGTCTCCTACTGGATTGATACCTTGGTTCTCAAAAACTGAGGGAAATACTTACGCTACTCTGCTGCATCACCCTTTCCTCTTCAAGGGAAAACCAACGCAGTGCTCAAGAGGTACATGCTCGAATATGGTGGTCAATAATACTCTGCAGCAAATAGTACTACTCCGGTATAGAGGAAGTAGAATAACCGGCTTATTATATATAGCCACTCTTGGCTAGTGGGTTCAAGTCTTCAAGGGCCTAGCTAGCTATACGCGTCCTCCAAGGTAAAAAGTACTCCTACTAGTACTAGTAAGTAGTACAACAATGAAAGAGAAGGCGTGAGGGTTAAAAAATATAATACTTGTCTTCTCCCTTGAATTGAATGCTTGCAGATCCCAGCTTAGTCCAATGCACGTGCAGTATTATTATTATCCACACTATTCGGTTGTGCAAGTGAAAGGCAATAATGACGATATATGATGGACTGATTGAGATGAGAGATGCTGGTATGAACTCAGCCTCTCTTGTTTTTGTAAATATGATTAGTTCATCATTCCTGATTCAGCTTATTATGAATGAAACATGTTAGGAATGACAATTAGAGATTATAGTTGCTCATGCCATGCTTAATTTGCCAGATATTTATAATGGTTTACCTTGCATGCCAACATGCTATTAAAATGGTTATGATGTGGTATGATAGGGTGGTATCCTCCTTTGAAAAATTCGAGTGGCTTGACTTGGCACATGTTCACGCATGTAGTTGAAATAAAATCAACATAGCCTCCACGATATTTATGTTCATGGTGAATTATATCCTACTCATGCTTACATTCAGTGTTGATTAATTTTAATGCATGTTCATGACTGTTGTCTCTCTCTAGCTGGTTGCTTCCCAATCTCTTTCATAAACCCCAAAAGTTATTCCATATGAGTCCACCATACCTTCCTATATGCGTTCTCTATCTGCTGTTCCAAGTAAATTTGTATGTGTCAAACTCTAAACCTTCAAATGAAATCCTGTTTTTCATGCTCGAATAGCTCATGTATCAACTAGGGCTATCTATATCTTCCATGCTAGGCGGGTTATTCTCAAGAGGAGTGGACTCCACTCCTCATTCACGAGAAAATGACTGGTCACCGGGATGCCCAGTCCCATGCTCAAACCAAATCAAAATAATTGCAAACAAAACTACCCCAGGATTGTTGTTAGTTGGAGGCACCCGTTGTTTCGGACAAGCCATGGATTGATGTTTGTTGGTGGTAGGGGGAGTATAAACTTTACCATTCTGCTTGGTAACCGCCTATAATGTGTGTAGCATGGAAGATATCGAGATCTCTCAGTTGTTATGTTGACAATGGAAGTATACCACTCAAAATATTATTTATCTCTATTTAAAACCGAGCTCTGGCACCTCTACAAATCCCTGCTTCTATCTGCGAAGGGCCTATCTGTTTACTTTTATGTTGAGTCTTCACGCTCTTATTAAAAAGCCCCAGTTGGAGAGCACCGCTGTCATTTGCATGCATTATTAGTTTACATTGAGTATGACTGGATCTCTTTTACCTTGAATTACAATTTCCAGTCAGCCCTTGATCTTCAGGGGTGCTCTGCATTTATGATTTTGCAGTCTTATAAAGGGCTAGCGAGATACCATCTTGTTATATCATATTATGATTGTCTTGAGAAAGTGTTGTCATCCAAGATTTATTATTATTTCTCTCTAGTTGATTATGCCATTGATATGAGTAAACATGAGACCTAAATGTTATTGTGAATATGGTTAGTTCATAATCTTTGCTGAAAACTTGAATGCTGGCTTTACATATTTACAACAACAAGAGCAAACAGAGTTTGTAAAAGTTTTTCTTTATCACTTTCAGTTTATCAACTGAATTGCTTGAGGACAAGCAAAGGTTTAAGCTTGGGGGAGTTGATACGTCTCCAACGTATCTACTTTTCCAAACACTTTTGCCCTTGTTTTGGACTCTAACTTGCATTATTTGAATGGAACTAACCCGGACTGACGCTGTTTTCAGCAGAATTGCCATGGTGTTATTTTTGTGCAGAAATAGAAGTTCTCGGAATTACCTGAAAATCAATGGAGAATATTTTCGGAATATAAAATACTGGCGAAAGAATCAAGGCCAGGGGGCCCTCACACTGTCCACGAGGGTGGGGGGTGCACCTATCCCGGGCGCGCCCCCTGCCTCATGGGCCCCCTGGTGCACCACTGACCTCAAATCCAACTCTATATATTCACGTTCGGGGAGAAAAAAATCAAAGAGAAGGATTCATCACGATTTACGATACGGAGCCGCCACCAAGCCCTAAGCTCTCTCGGGAGGGCTGATCTGGAGTCCGTTCGGGGCTCCAGATAGGGGAATCCATCACCATCGTCATCATCAACCTTCCTCCATCACCAATTTCATGATGCTCACCGCTGTGCGTGAGTAATTCCATCGTAGGCTTGCTGGACGGTGATGGGATGGATGAGATTTATCATGTAATCGAGTTAGTTTTCTTAGGGTTTGATCCCTAGTATCCACTATGTTCTAAGATTGATGTTGCTATGACTTTGATGTGCTTAATGCTTGTCATTAGGGCCCGAGTGCCATGATTTCAGATCTAAACCTATTATGTTTCCATGAATATATGTGAGTTCTTGATCCTATCTTGCAAGTCTATAGTCACCTATTATGTGTTATGATCCGTTAACCCCAAAGTGACAATAATCGGGATACTTACCGGTGATGACCGTAGTTTGAGGAGTTCATGTATTCACTAAGTGTTAATGCTTTGGCCTGGTACTCTATTAAAAGGAGGCCTTAATATCGCTTAGTTTGCAATAGGACCCCGCTGCCACGGGAGGGTAGGAAAAAAGATGTCATGCAAGTTCTTTTCCATAAGCACGTATGACTATATTCGGCATACATGCCTACATTACATTGATGAACTGGAGCTAGTTCTGTGTCACCCTATGTTATAACTATTGCATGAGGAATCGCATCCGACATAATTATCCACCATTGATCCAATGCCTACGAGCTTTTCACATATTGATCTCCGCTTATTTACTTTTCTGTTGCTACTATTACAATCACTATAAAATCAAACTATCACTTTTGCTACCGTTACCGCTACTATCATATTACTTTGCTACTAAATACTTTGCTGCAGACATTAAGTTTCCAGGTGTGGTTGAATTGACAACTCAGCTGCTAATACTTGAGAATATTCTTTAGCTCCCCTTGTGTCGAATCAATAAATTTGGGTTGAATACTCTACCCCAGAAAACTGTTGCGATCCCCTATACTTGTGGGTTATCACGTGGCTCTTCTAACGGCCTGGTACGGCCCATCTTCACCAGCAAGCACTCAAGACCCTCACGAGGGGCCAAGCCTCATGAGGTAGATGACTCAAGACCTCCTCAGGGGCAGCCTCACTAGGCTGGCTCGTGAGGAGCGGAGAGATCAAGGCGGGGGGGGGGGGGCATCTCGTGAGGTTCCCGTGACGTGAGCCATGGCGACCAAGGCCAGATGGGTGGCAGTGGGAGCAGAGCACCAGTTGCCTCTTTGGTGTTAAAGGAGCAGGCACAGTCGAGGAGTCTCGAGGCATCACACAAAGGTTTCCATATCGTTGCAACAAGACCAAGACCAGCAGGACGGTAGGATGGAGGTCATCGCGGAGCCCACGACAGCGTCACCACCAGAGCCTTTGGCAGGCAAAGACCACCTTTTGTCATGATAGCTTGTACTAGTTGTCCCCCTTCAAATTGGCCGTTGTGGGATCCCTTCCCGCCTAATATTTGGGGAGAGGACCAGTGCCTCTATAAATAAGACTAGCCATCAACATAGGAAGGGGATGGGATCCATTCCACCCTCATACGCACCAGCTCACCAAGCTCAAGAACACTTCCCCTCATGAGGCTGTTCTTCCCTTGTACTTGTTCATCCTCAGCCTACAAGGCAATCCACCACACCACACTAGAGTAGGGTATTACACCACATCGGTGGCCCGAACCAGTATAAACTCTTGTGTCCCTTGTTCTTCGAGTTTGGCGAGCTAGGTTTTTAGATCGTTGCGAGAACGTGAGCTAGGGGAAGGAAAGATCTTTGTGCGCACCCCAGTGTTCGAACCTTAAGGGTTTTGCCGGAACCCGAAATCTGACAAACTCCAAGTGAAGCTAACTAAGAAGAAAGCCACTTTTCCTCATATGGTTTTAATTGATAATGCAAATGCTACTAACCCATGTTGTGAGCATGTGCATCTTGTGGAGGAGAATGCTAAGTTGAAGAAGCAACTTGAGAAAGGCCTTGTGTCATGCATACAAGGGGAGAAAAGCCTCAATGACCTTTTGCTCAATCAAAAGGAAGTTGTGGCTAAGGAGGGAATTGGGTTCGCACCCAAGTCCAAGAACTAGAAGAAGAATGACAAGGCCAAACGACCCCCTCCTCTCAAGCAAACTTTTGTAAAGGAGGGAGAGGGTGCATCCAAGGAGAAGAAGAACAATGTGAAGGGTGGTGATGTCAAGAAGGGCAATGCCACTCCTTCCAACAAAGCCGACGACTTTAACCCTTCCTATGTGTTGTGCCATGCTAGTGATGGGCATGTCTATGCCAAATTTGTTGGTTCTCCTTATGAGTACATTGAATGGTCTATTTGGGTTCCTAAGGCCCTTGGTACTAACATCAAAGGACCCATTACAAAGTGGGTACCTAAAACCAAGCATTGATCTTTTGTAGGTGTTTGCTTCCAGTGGGGGATCATGGTTGCTCGATAGTGGAGCCACTAATCATATGACCAGAAGCAAGGATTTGGTGGTGGACGTGCACAAGATTCCATCTATGCCCACCAATGTTGAGTGGGGTGATGCATCATCTTCTAAGGCATTGGGTCTTGGCAAGGTAGTCATTTCTCATGATCTCACGATCGAGAAAGTCATGCTTGTCGAGTCCCTTGCATACAATTTACTTTCTGTTCGTCAACTTGCACTCATGGGCTTTGCTACCTTCTTTGATATTGATACCGCGGCCCTCTTGTGGAGCAAGACTCTTAAAGTAGCCTTTGTGGGGCATGTCGAGAATGGTCTCTATGTGATTAACTTTTTGGAGTGACCCACTAAGACCGCGACATGCCTAATGGCTAAATTTGATGTGGGATGGCTTTGGCATCGCCGTTTAGCCCATGTCAATATGAGATCTTTGCAAAGTCATCTCAAGGGGGACCATGTACGTGGACTAACAAATGTTAGTTTTGCCAAAGATCGTGCTTGCAGTGCTTGTATCGAAGGAAAGCTACATGAGAAGGCTCACCCTCCCACGACTATCATCTACTCGAAGAGGCCTTTGGAGCTCCTTCACTTGGATCTCTTTGGGCCTCCATCCTTTGATAGTCTTGGGGGTAGGAAGTATTGCTTGGTGATTGTGGATGATTATTCAAGATACACTTGGGTATACTTCTTCAAGAGGAAGAGTGAGACCCAACAAACCGTCATTGATTTTGCAAATGAAGCTCAATGCCAACACAATGCAAAGATCTTGACGATAAGAAGTGACAACATCACTGTTGGGGATATGACTATTGTATATGACCAGCCCAGGAGGGGCCGGGTTATCCTAATGGCGGTTCATCTCTTTAGAAGCCCATGAGGATAACGAAGATGGCGTTTCATGAAGTAGGTTTGTTAAAGGGCCCTAGCCCGAAGGCGGCTTAAGGCCCATAAGTGTAAACCGCCATGTACACGTAACTTGTATTGTAAGGCATGTAAGATAAGTCACCGGGCCAGACACGTTTGTATGAGCCGGCCGGGACTCTGTAAGCCGCAGGGCGTCAACCCATGTATATAAGGGGACGACACAGCGGCGGCTTAGGACAAAAAACAACAAACCAAAAGCCAGGCAAAGCGTATTCGCTCCCTGGTAATCGAAACCCTAGCAATACCACCTCAAACTGGATTAGGCTTTTACCTTCACCGCAAGGGGCCGAACCAATATAAACTCCTCGTGTCCTTTGCCCCGTTTAACCCCTTTAAGCTAACCTCGTTGCAATGGCTCCACAACCAAGTCCTTCTACGAGGACATCTACCGTGACAATTCCACGACAGGCACCGAGTTCAAGAACTACACCTTGGATGAGTTTCTTAGTGATGAGGGGATCAAGCATCAATATTCCGCACCGTACACCCCTCAACAAAATGGTGTAGCGGAGAGGAAGAACTGGACGTTGATGGATGCGGCAAGGACCATGGTGGCCGAGTTCAAGTCTCCATACAACTTTTGGGCCGAAGCCATCAACACCACGTGTCATGCATCCAATCGGCTCTATCTCCGCAAAGGCTTGAACAAAACTCCATATGAGATACTCACCGGTAACAAGCCCAATCTCAAGTACTTTCGGGTGTTCGGGTGTAAGTGTTTCATTCTCAAGAAAGGTGTTCGTTTGTCTAAATTTGAGGCTAGAGCTCAAGAGGGCATATTTGTTGGTTATGCTACAAACTCTCATGCTTACTGTGTCCTCAATAAGTCCACGAGACTTACTGAGGAGACGTGTAACGTGGAGTTTGATGAGAATAACGGCTCCCAAGTGGAGCAAAGTGGCACTTGTGATGTAGGTGATGAAATTCCGCCACAAGCCATAATAAGAATGGGTGTTGGTTTTATCCTACCCATTGAGGAACCCCTTGTGGCCGAGGGAGAAGGACAATGTTCCACTCAAGTGGAACCATCACCAACCCAAGGCCCACACGCTTTCGAAGAACAAAGTGAAGGCCCTCATCCTCTAGAACAAGACCAAGGGCAAGATCAACCTCAAGATGGTGTAGAACCACCAAGTGATGTCCATGGTCAAGTTCTCTCCTCCGAGAAAGTTCAAGATCAAGAGCAAGCTCAAGCTCAAGAACAAGCTCAAGACGACGCTCAAGATGATCAAGTAACCGCTCCTCAACTCACTCCCGAGGAATAATTGGAGCGTCGTGCCGCCAAGATTGCATCCAAGCTCTCTACCAAGGGTCATCTCATGACAAATGTGCTTGGAAGCATACGAAAGGGGGTAAGCACTCATAGACAATTGGCAAACTATTGTGAACATCATGCGTTTGTCTCTTGTGTTGAACCCCAAAAGTTCTGCTTGAAGATCCGGATTGGCTTAATGCCATGCATGAAGAACTCAACAACTTCGAGCACAACAAGGTGTGGAGATTGGTGCCAAGGCCAACGGGGAGCCATAATGTCATTGGAACTAAGTGGATATTCAAGAACAAGCAAGATGCTCATGGAATTATAGTCCGCAACAAGGCTCGTTTGGTAGCAAAATGCTACTCCCAAGTCGAGGGTATCGACTATGGTGAAACCTTTGCTCCCATTGCCCGCCTTGAATCTATTCGTTTGCTGATTACTTATGCTTCTCATCATAACTTCAAGTTGCAACAAATGGATGTGAAGAGTGCTTTTCTTAATGGTCCTATTAATGAGTTGGTGTATGTCAAACAACCCCCCAGGTTCAAGGATCCCTATTTCCCCGATCATGTGTACCAACTCGATAAGGCACTCTATGTCCTTAAACAAGCCCCACGTGCGTGATATGACCACCTTGTCGAGTTGTTGCAAGATCGGGGGGTTTGAAATTGGGAAAATCGACCCTAGCCTTTTTACTAAGAAGGTCAAAGGGGAGTTGTTTGTGTGCCAACTATATGTTAATGATATTATATTTGGTTCCCCTAACAAAGCTTTCAATGAGGAATTTGCCGCTCTCATGTCCTCAAAGTTCAAGATGTCCATGATGGGAGAGTTCAAGTTCTTTCTCGGGTTCGAAGTCAAGCAAAGAAGAGAAGGGACCTTCATCAACCAAGCCAAATACACTCAAGACATGCTCAAGAGATTCAAACTAAGTGATGTCAAGCCGGCTTCCACTCCAATGCCCGTGAAATGCCAACTTGACTTAGATCCCAATGGTAAAGCGGTGGATCAAAAGGTATATCGCTCCATGATTGGCTCCTTGCTTTACCTTTGTGCATCTAGACCGCATATCATGCTGAGTATGGGAATTTGTGCACGCTTTCGAGCCGCATCTAAGGAAAGCCAGTTTGTGGCGGTCAAACGAATCTTTCGATAGTTGGCTCATACCCCAAACTTTAGCTTATGGTACCTGACGGTGTCCTGGACTAGGGGGTACTCACCACGTCATCTCCCGATCTGTTAGATTGGGCCGAGGACCCCCATGGCCGTATACTCATGGGCCCGTTCGGACAGTTGCCGCATACAAGGAAGATTCCACAAGACTTGGTGGTCAAGACAAGGACTCCCCCCCCACCGGCGCATTCGGCTATAACTCTTGTTATCCTAGGCCTCTGGTGCATTATATAAACCCAGGCCAGGCTAGTCGATAGATATATACAACAATCATACCATAGGCTAGCTTCTAGGGTTTAGCCTCTCCGATCTCGTGGTAGATCAACTCTTGTACTACTCATATTATCAACAATAATCAAGCAGGATGTAGGGTTTTACCTCCATCAAGAGGGCCCGAACCTGGGTAAAACATCGTGTCCCCTGCCTCCTATTACCATCCATCTTAGACGCACAGTTCGGGACCCCCTACCCAAGATCCACCAGTTTTGACACCGACATTGGTGCTTTCATTGAGAGTTCCGATATGTGATCGGCAAAAGGATCAATGGCTCGCCCGCAGGTCAACTGCGACGCCGACATCTTCGTTGCCGGCTCGACTGGTCACCTTGGCTCGACCGAGGACCGTGGTCCATCTTCGATTGTCATGTTCGGAAGGGGGCCATCTTCAACATCAAATACGATCTCTATCATGATCATGGAGGAATCATCCATGGAGCTCGAGGGCTCAACGTCAACATTGCCCTCGGGCGGTCGTGCTGTTTTTATGGATGGCGAACTTGTATTCGCTGTCACCGCCTCCTCGAGCGTGGGTTTGACGATTGCTTCGTTGGAATAGTGTAGAATTACGTCTACAACAGCCACGCAAAATTTCGTCGAGTTCCGATGGAGGAATCTCCGACAATCTATGATATACCGGAGCCCTGTCAAATCTAGACGGGAATCCGGACGAGTTTAGGGCGTGGTCTCCAGAGCCCAGTCCGGAGGTCCTTTGGAAGATCCAACCATTCATCTACTACGGAATTTCCATATCTACCACCCCTCCAAATTTCAGCTCAATCCGACGGTTCAAACTCTAGGAACCTTCCGATGAGTGGACCAATTTTTGAATCTGTTTTCTGCGCGAATACGGATCCGACCCGAATTCATGTTTCTTTATGAACGTGATATTGACCAACCTTTTTAGAGTAATTCTCTTCTAGGGTATTGTGCGTTGTTTTTAAACACGTGCACGTAAATTTTTAAGCCTCCCCTGAGGTCATCTTCATCATCATGCTGGTGTCAAACCAGTCCAGCAATATTGCTCCAAGGCTGCCGACCTGCGCTAGACACGTCGTCACTTTGTTGAGCCGAGCTCAACTTCTTCGGATCATCATCTCGGCAAGCCAAACAAGAGTTCGACATCGCAAATGATAAATCATCACCAACATCGCCGCCCCATGGATTACACGGAGCGGGCATACCGGCATCGCTGCATGGTCACTTCATCAAGCCGGCATTGACCACGTCACGACCTGCATCGGCAGGGCCGCACTGTTGCTTCTTCAAGCTGGTGTCCATCACACCGACCTACTTCGACTAATCGGCTGACATCGAGGCTTCGGCATCTCGTGTAGCGACCAGACCTCAAACAGTCTGATCTCTGTGCTCCGGTGTCATCCCTGGATCAGTAATGCTGACACCACACAGTACTCGAAGGATTTATAACAGAGTAGCAATCACACACTTATTACATCGAGTGTCTCAAAAGAGAACTTATTACAATAAATATGGCTTAAGGCCATCTAATAACGATAACAGCGGAAGGCTTGGAAGATAAGTGAGTCCATCAACTCCAACGACATCACTGAGTATAGAACCACGACCTAAACACTCCTTAATCGTTGTCTGAAAATTCTGCAACATTAACGTTGCAGCCCGAAAACGGGTCAGCACATGGAATATGCTGGCAAGGTAACACATAGAGAGTAATGGAATGAAATAGCTATACTACATGCATATTTGGCTAGTGGAAAGCTCTATGGTTACAGTTTTTTTGCGTAAAGCCAATTTTTCCCTACTTCAAAGGAATAAATTTAATTACTATCATCGTGGTTGTCAAACATTGAGAATGGTTGACAGCATTCTCAATCCCAATTAAAGTAACATCATTAAACCCAACAAAATTTACTTTAGAGTAACATGTTGAGATTCACATGATAATCCAGGTACTAGATACTCAAGATGTCCATAACCGGGGACACGGCTAACCATGATTAGTTTGTTACACTCTACAGAGGTTTGCGCACTTTTCCCCACAAGACTCGGTCGCCTCCGTTGGATTTCTCGCACTACATGGTGTTTGAGAAACGGATGACCGAGACATAGTCTTTCAGAAGCGCTAGCACCTTACGATCGGGTAGACCGTACCACCTACATCCCCTACATCTGCTAGTCTACCCTGTAAGAGTTCGCACGACTTAATCAACTATGCCAGAGCCCATAATGGCTTGTGGCTGCACACGGAAGTTTCTAGTATGAATAATCTCATGATCCCTTTGAGCCTGGGTGGCGGTCCAAAAGAAAAACAGGCAAGTCCTGGAATACCCAGGTGCCTCAATCCACCCAGATGTGTGTTTAGGTTGCCACCTTAGATAAACCATTAATTAACAATCTCACATCTATCATGGATATCACTCACCCAATCCACGTCTACTAGCATAGCATGGCATGATAAGCAAACGTAGAAAATAACTCCCAAAGGTTTGATAATAAACAGGTAATAGGTACTACCTCATCTACTTCCCATCCCACAATTTAATTAGATCCTAATCATGCAATGTGTGAGGATTGATCTAATGCAATAAAACTAGGTTGTAGAAAAAGGTATGATCAAAGTGCTACTTGCCTTGCTGATGATCCGCGAAACCTAGAGATTCAAAGTAACAGGCGGCACACTCTGGGTATTCTATCGCAGACAAACAAACAAGAATACAATAAGTACTCATCTAATGCACAGGTAAAAACTCAAATAGAAGATCTAACCAGAAAGTTCAACTTAAGAACCCTGGTTTGCAAAAAGAATCAAATCGAACGAAGCAAAAGAAATCAAACGGCAAAAGAAAACAACTTCATTCTAGTAATCTGGGTCTAAGTCAAATTTTACAGTAGCAAAACCTTGTTTAAGTTGATTATTCGGAAAAAGGGTTTCGAGACGAAACTCCAGGCGCTTGAATCGCCTGATTCCGATAAACGAGCGAAAAGTTATACTAAAACGAAAATCAGATCAGAAATCGCGATCAGAAAATAACTGCGGAAAAATCCGACGAAAAAGAAAACGACGAACGGAATATTTTTTTCCTAAAAAAAACGGCACGAATTTCGAGGGCGGCGAACCTCGGGCGACGCGTGGCTCCAGCGGATTGGTGGCGGGGCGGCGGCGGCGGCTGGCGTCGGCGGCGGCGACTGGCGGCGGCTGGGCCTAGGGTTTCGGGGCGGCTGGCCTTCGGGCTGGCTTGCCCCGGCTTATAAAGGCCCCGGCCAGGGGAGTCCTGGCCGAGTACGGCCCATAGTCGGCTCCGCTCTTTTTTTTAAATAATTACGCTCAGAAAAAAAATAAAAAATACTAAACGGACTCCAAAAATCCTGAAATAAATTTTCCCGGGGTTCAAAAATCAAGCCCGATAAAGTGAACATTTATTTGGGCCCTAAATGCAATTTTTGAAAAACGCGCATTTTTCCTAAATTCAAATAAAAATACCGAAAAACTCCGAAATAAATCTTATTTGATTTTTTATTAAATCCTCAATCTTTCTATATTTTGGGAAAGTAATTTTATTCCCTCTCTCATATTTTTGTAATAGAAATAATTGATGATAAAATAAATAAAATCAAATGATCCTGTTTACAAAATTTGAGAAAACTCAAATATGTAAATAACGAAATCCCCAACTCTCTCCGTGGGTCCTTGAGTTGCTTAGGATTTTCTAGGATCAAAACCAAAAGCGAAATAAAATATGATATGCATGATGATCTAATGTATAACATTCCAAATTGAAAATTTGGGATGTTACAAACCTACCCCCTTAAGATGAATCTTGCCCTCGAGATTCGGGTTGGCTAGAAAATAGGTGAGGGTGGTCCTTGAGCAAATCTTCCTCTCGCTCCCAGGTGGCTTCATCCTCCGTGTGGTGGCTCCACTGAACTTTGCAAAACTTGATAACCTTGCTGCGAGTGACTCGGCTGGCAAACTCGAGAATCTTGACTGGTTTCTCCTCATAGGTCAAATCGTTATCCAACTGAATTGCTTCTAATGGCACTGTGTCTCTCAAAGGTATGTCAGCCATCTCCGCGTGACACTTCTTCAACTGAGAAACGTGGAACACATCATGAACTCCTATCAATCCTTCTGGAAATTCCAACTTGTAGGCCACTTCTCCCATACGCTCCAAAACTTGATATGGCCCTACAAATCGTGGCGCTAACTTCCCCTTAACTCCAAAGCGCTTAATCCCTCGAAGTGGGGATACTCGAAGATAAGCTCTGTCTCCGACTTTGTAAACTGTATCTTTGCGTTTAGAATCTGCGTAGCTCTTCTGCCTGGACTGGGCTACCTTGAGCCTATCGCGAATCAACTTCACCTTCTGTTCAGACTCTTTAATCAGATCTGGTCCAAACAACTGGCGGTCTCCAACTTCGTCCCATGACAACGGTGTCCTGCACCTCCTTCCGTACAGAGCTTCAAAAGGGGCCATCTTCAAACTGGTCTGATAGCTATTATTGTAAGAGAACTCTGCATATGGCAAATTATCGTCCCAACTAGATCCATAATCTAGCGCACAAGCTCTCAGCATATCCTCCAAAATCTAATTGAGTCTCTCGGTCTGTCCATCTGTCTGCGGATGAAAAGCTATACTAAATTCTAGCCTAGTACCCAAAGTCTCATGCAACTGCTTCCAGAACTTTGAGGTAAACTGGGTTCCTCTATCTGATACGATGCTCCTCGGAACTCCATGCAGACATACGATCCTGGTCATGTATATCTTTGCCAACTTAGCACTGGTGTAAGTGGTCTTTACTGGGATGAAATGAGCTACCTTCGTCAATCGATCAACTACGACCCAAATCGAGTCATAGCCTGAACGAGTCCTTGGTAATCCCGTGATAAAATCCATGCCTAGCTTATCCCACTTCCATTCGGGTATCGGCAATGGTTGCAACAATCCTGCTGGCTTCTGACGCTCTGCCTTTACTCTCTGACATACGTCACAAACTGCTACATACTCCGCAATATCCTTCTTCATTCCGGTCCACCAGAAAATATCCTTCAAATCCAAATACATCTTGGTATTTCCTGGGTGAATCGAATACGGTGAATCATTTGCCTCTTGCAGAATCAACTTTTTGATCTCCGGGTCATTGGGTACATAAACACGGTCTTCAAACCATAGGGTGTCGTGCTCATCCTCACAAAATCCTTTAGCTTTTCCTTTGCTCAGTTTCTCCTTTATAGCGGGAATCTCTTTGTCAGTTTTCTGAGCTTCTCTGATTCTATCCATCAAAGTTGACTGAATCTCTAGTGCTGCTACATAGCCTCTCGGAACTATTTCCACACATAGTTCACGAAGATTTTCTGCTAACTCCTTGGGTATTTCTCCCGTCATTAACATATTGACATGGCTCTTGCAGCTTAATGCATCAGCTACTACATTAGCCTTTCCAGGGTGATAATGCAATTTCATATCATAATCCTTGATGAGCTCCAACCATCTCCTTTGTCTGAGGTTCAACTCCTTCTGCGTGAAAATGTAGTTCAAACTCTTGTGATCCGTGTACACCTCACAATGGTTTCCAATGAGGAAATGTCTCCATGTCTTCAATGCATGCACTACGGCTGCTAAGTCCAAATCATGCGTGGCATAATACAATTCGTGAGGCTTCAGTTGTCGTGAAGCATACGAAACAACTCTCCCTTCCTACATAAGCACTGCTCCAAGTCCTCGACGTGAAGCGTCACAATACACCTCAAAATCCTTGGTCTGATCTGGCAAAATCAACACTGGTGAGGTAACCAAACGGTTCTTCAATTCCTGAAAACTTGCCTCACACTCCTCAGTCCATTTGAACTTAGTATCCTTCTTCAGCAACTCTGTCATAGGCTTCGCAATCTTTGAGAAGTTCACAATAAATCTCCGGTAGTATCCTGCGAGTCCAAGAATACTCCGGATCTCTCCAACGGTAGTTGGGGCTTCCCACTTGGTCAAGGTATCAACTTTAGTGGGATCAACAGCTATACCTTCTCCAGATATAACGTGTCTGAGGAATCCTACCTCCTTCAACCAAAACTCACATTTGCTGAACTTGGCATATAATTGATGTTCTCTGAGCTTTCCAAGTACCAAACGCAAATGCTCCATATGCTCCTCTTCATTCTTCGAATAAACCAGGATATCATCAATGAACACTACGATGAACTTATCCAAAAACTCCATAAACACTTTGTTCATCATATTCCTAAAATAGGCAGGCGCGTTAATCAGACCAAATGACATAATGGTATACTCATACAACCCATACCTGGTGGTAAAAGCTGTCTTCGGAATATCCTGTTCTCGAATCTTCAACTGGTGGTATCCTGATCGCAAATCGATCTTGGAAAACACTTTAGCCCCTTGCAATCGATCAAACAGATCATTGATCATTGGTAGCAGGTAATTGTTCTTGATCGTTACTTCGTTCAATCCTCGATAATCAACAACCATCCTTAACGATCCATCCTTCTTCTCCACTAGAAGTAATGGCGATCCCCAAGGCGAAGAACTTGGGCTAATATATCCCTTATCCAGTAACTCCTTAATCTGCTTCTTAATTTCCACCAAATCCTTTGCTGGCATCCTATATGGTCTCTTTGATATTGGCCCAGTGCCTGGCAATAGCTCAATCAAAAACTCAATGTCTCTATCCGGTGGCATGCCTGGCAACTCGTCAGGAAATACATCAGGAAAATCCTTTACCACTGGTACTTCCTCCTGCACAACTCCTGATAAGGAATTTACTTGTGTCCTATTTGGCGCATGTCGGGATACATACTTGATCCTTCTCCCTTCTGGTGTGGTAAGCAAAATTGACTTACTAGCACACTCAATATTCCCTTCATACTTTGATAACCAATCCATGCCTAATATCACATCCAATCCTTGAGATTCCAATACTACTAGGTCTGAGGGAAAAACATAGTTACCAATCCTTAATGGTAACCGATCACACCATAGACTAGCCACATACTCTGCTCCTAGCGAGGTTACTAACATGGGTGACCTAAGGGCTTGGGTTGGTAGGTTATACTTATCCACAAATCCCCTTGAGATGTATGAATGCGATGCACCAGTATCAAAAAGAACGAGTGCAGTAAATGACTTAACCAAAAACTTACCTATTACTGCATCGGGCTGAGTTTCAACCTCCTCCACATTAACGTGGTTCACCTGTCCCCTGTTGAAAGGGTTCGGCTTCTTTCCAGAGCTTCCATTGCCGTTTTGGCCTTCAGGACATTCATTGGCATAATGTCCGGTCTTGGAACACTTGAAACAAGTGACTTGACTCAGATCTCTCTTGGCTGGGGTTGATGGGGTGCTGCGGTTCTGGCCATTGCTTCCTCCATTCCCATTACCATTCTTGGTGCCATTGTGATTGTGCGAGCTACCTACTCCATGGGTATGCTAAAAATGTCCTCCCGGTCTAGGGGTAAAACATGGCTTCTGCTGAGCTCCTGAATTATACTTTCCTTGTCCATACTTCCTCTTGCGGTTCTCAATTTGCTACTGCTTCCCTTCAATCATAAGAGCACGATCTACCAACTCCTGGTAGTTGTTGAAGGTGGCTACCATCAACTGCATACTCAACTCATCATTCAGTCCTTCCAGGAATTTCTCCTGCTTAGCTGCATCCGTAGCAACATCATCTGGGGCATAACGTGCTAGCTTACTAAACTCCTCCACATACTGGCCAACTGTCCGTCCTCCTTGGCGCATGTTATGAAACTCACGCTTGTTCATGGACATTGCTCCTGCTAAAACATGGGCAGTACGGAAAGCCTGCTGAAACTGGTCCCATGTGACAGTGTCGACTGGGAAGGTGGCTGTGAAATTCTCCCACCAGGATGCTGCGGGTCCTTCTAACTGATGTGCGGCAAACTTCACCTTCTCCACATCTGTGCATCCTGCTGTGGTCAACTCCCTAGCTATCTTGCGGAGCCAATCATCTGCTACTATCGGCTCGGTGCTACTGGAAAACAACGGCGGATTCAGCCTAAGAAAACGGGCTAAGTGGTCAACAGGTGATGGTGGTGGTGGTGGGTTGTTGTTGTTGTTCCCCTGATTCTGATTCTGAACTAGCAACTGCATCAAGGTGTTCTGCTGCTGGATCAACTGGGTGAGCTCCGGCGGAAAGGCAAATCTGGGGTCACGTCTCGGAGGCATCTGAGGGTTTAGAAAAGACGAGATACAAGAATAGAGGGGGTCTAAAGAGAAAACACTACCCATATGCACATGAGGCAAAAGCAAACAATTCACTTCATTCAATCAAACAAAGGCATACAATCGATCTAACTATCGCAAGAGTGCTCGGACTACTATATTTACATGGTGGACTACTACTACTGATGAGGTGGTCTACTAGAAATATTCTACGGTTGTAGACTCCATGATATCTGCTCCTGCTTCATCAACATAGTCATCATTGCTACTATCTTGTTCCGAGTCGGTGCCGTCAATGATGATGTAGTCTTCCGGGCTAATCTCCTTGGGTTCTTCGTCTTCATCTACTGGTGTCGGGCCTCCCATAAATATGCCAATCTTCTTGATCAGATTGTCATTCTTCTCCACCAATACTTCAATTTCTTCTTCATAATCTTCGCGTGTAGCCTTGAGTTCTTCCTCTAGTTCCTTGATTCTAGTCTTAGCCTTCTTCAGATCTATCATGTCGGCGCACATCTGATTCTCCTGTCATCGAATGTGCTGATTTAACTCCTGAATAAAAGCTGCAATTGATCTATCTTTCCTGGTGCTGATCATCTCCCAGTGTTCATCTCGGCGTCCGCAAATCTGGTAGATAGTATCCTTGAGATCCTTGCGGTAGACTTCTCCAATGCGTCCCATGGCGATGTGAGCTACCATACTCTTTCCTAGACTCCAAGTTGGTGCATCAAAAGAAAACTCTATGGGCTCAGTGACTGGCATGAACGTCCTTCCTGGAACTTGAACTTGAATCATCCAGCGCTCTTCTTCAGGTAAAGGGGCGTTGTAGGTTCCCGTGAAGCTTGGTATTCCTATGTTCAGGTATCTAGTGACTTCCTTCTAGTGGCGTCCAAAGGGTGTATCTTCATCTGGTTGTGAGAACTTGTTCCTTGCATCCGCCATCCTAAAGAGTAGAAAAGATGAGAGGTCAGAAGAGAAGAGAGTGAGTAGTGATCTAGGTCTTTAGCTTAGTGGTTGTGTCCTACAGTTAGCGTGTGCTCTGATACCATCTCTGTAGCGACCAGACCTCAAACAGTCTGATCTCTGTGCTCCGGTGTCATCCCTGGATCAGTAATGCTGACACCACACATTACTCGAAGGATTTATAACAGAGTAGCAATCACACACTTATTACATCGAGTGTCTCAAAAGAGAACTTATTACAATAAATATGGCTTAAGGCCATCTAATAACGATAACAGCAGAAGGCTTGGAAGATAAGTGAGTCCATCAACTCCAACGGCATCACTGAGTATAGAACCACGACCTGAAAACTCCTTAATCGTCGTCTGAAAAGTCTGCAACATTAACGTTGCAGCCCGAAAACGGGTCAGCACATGGAATATGCTGGCAAGGTAACACATAGAGAGTAATGGAATGAAACAGCTATACTACATGCATATTTGGCTGGTGGAAAGCTCTATGGTTACAGTTTTTTTGTGTAAAGCCAATTTTTCCCTACTTCAAAGGAATAAATTTAATTACTATCATGGTGGTTGTTAAACATTGAGAATGGTTGACAGCATTCTCAATCCCAATTAAAGTAACATCATTAAACCCAACAAAATTTACTTTAGAGTAACATGTTGAGATTCACATGATAATCCAGGTACTAGATACTCAAGATGTCCACAACCGGGGACACGGCTAACCATGATTAGTTTGTTACACTCTGCAGAGGTTTGCGCACTTTTCCCCACAAGACTCGATCGCCTCCGTTGGATTTCTCGCACTACATGGTGTTTGAGAAACGGATGACCGAGACATAGTCTTTCAGAAGCGCTAGCACCTTGCGATCGGGTAGACCGTACCACCTACATCCCCTACATCTGCTAGTCTACCCTGTAAGAGTTCGCACGACTTAATCAACTATGCCAGAGCCCATAATGGCTTGTGGCTGCACACGGAAGTTTCTAGTATGAATAATCTCATGATCCCTTTGAGCCTGGGTGGCGGTCCAAAAGAAAAACAGGCAAGTCCTGGAATACCCAGGTGCCTCAATCCACCCAGATGTGTGTTTAGGTTGCCACCTTTGATAAACCATTAATTAACAATCTCACATCTGTCATGGATATCACTCACCCAATCCACGTCTACTAGCATAGCATGGCATGATAAGCAAACGTAGAAAATAACTCCCAAAGGTTTGATAATAAACAGGTAATAGGTACTACCTCATCTACTTCCCATCCCACAATTTAATTAGATCCTAATCATGCAATGTGTGAGGATTGATCTAATGCGATAAAACTGGGTTGTAGAAAAAGGTATGATCAAAGTGTTACTTGCCTTGCTGATGATCCGCGAAACCTAGAGATTCAAAGTAACAGGCGGCGCACTCCGGGTATTCTATCACAGACAAACAAACAAGCATACAATAAGTACTCATCTAATGCACAGGTAAAAACTCAAATAGAAGATCTAACCAAAAAGTTCAACTTAAGAACCCTGGTTTGCAAAAAGAATCAAACCGAACGAAGCAAAAGAAATCAAACAGCGAAAGAAAACAACTTCGTTCTAGTAATCTGGGTCTTAGTCAAATTTTACAGTAGCAAAAACTTGTTTAAGTTGATTATTCGGAAAAAGGGTTTCGAGACGAAACTCCAGGCGCTTGAATCGCCTGATTCCGATAAACGAGCGAAAAGTTATACTAAAAAGAAAATTGGATCAGAAATCGCGATCAGAAAATAACCGCGGAAAAATCCGACGAAAAAGAAAACGACGAACGAAATTTTTTTTCCTAAAAAAACAGCACGGATTTCGAGGGCGGCGAACCTCGTGCGATGCGCGGCTCCGGCGGATCGGCGGCGGGGCGGCGGCGGCGGCTGGTGGCGGCGGCGGCGGCTGGGCCTAGGGTTTCGGGGCGGCTGGCCTTCGGGCTGGCTTGCCCCGGCTTATAAAGGCCCCGGCCAGGGGAGTCCTGGCCGAGTACGGCCCATAGTCGGTTCCGCTCTTTTTTTTAAAATAATTACGCTCGGGAAAAAAAATAAAAAGAAATACTAAACGGACTCCAAAAATCCTGAAATAAATTTTCCCGGGTTTCAAAAATCAAGCCCGATAAAGTGAACATTTATTTGGGCCCTAAATGCAATTTTTGAAAAACGCGCATTTTTCCTAAATTCAAATAAAAATACTGAAAAACTCCGAAATAAATCTTATTTGATTTTTTATTAAATCCTCAATATTTCTATATTTTGGGAAAGTCATTTTATTCCCCCTCTCATATTTTTGTAATAGAAATAATTGATGATAAAATAAATAAAATCAAATGATCCTGTTTACAAAATTTGAGAAAACTCAAATATGTAAATAACGAAATCCCCAACTCTCTCCGTGGGTCCTTGAGTTGCTTAGGATTTTCTAGGATCAAAACCAAAAGCAAAATAAAATATGATATGCATGATGATCTAATGTATAACATTCCAAATTGAAAATTTGGGATGTTACATCTCTGCTGGACCGGGGGCTTCGCCATCTCTTCATCAACCTACTCCGGAGACTTCAGCGTCACTAGCCGACCAGCTCCGTCACGTTAGCTGGACCGAGGGCTTTGCCTCGGTGAAGCCAACCTTTGCCAGCATCGCCATACCGTCGTTTTATCAGCCATCAGGCAATGGGTGTGCGAATCGAGTCCCAATATTCGTAATCACCTTTCTTCGGATTGCTACAACAAATAAACCAGGTGCTATTAATCCTAGTATTTTTTCCTTGTTCGGGTTCATTTTTCCCAAGGAATTATTACTCTGGTTTGTTCATCATATGTACACAGGTCCTTCAAATGATGGCCGCATTAATGATGGTCGCATGGTGGTTCGGTCATTTTCCGTACATGGTCCGGCGAACACCGCGTCCGGAACTTGGACCGACCTGCGAATTCAGGCTTTGCCACGCCTTTACCGCATCACGCCGATGCCCCGCATTGACATTGGCTTCAGCGCCAGGCCACATTTATTTAAATAAATTATTTTTGCGTAAAGCAATTATGCAAGGATTATATATATATATATTATTATCATTTCGTGGACCGCACTATTTTATGTGTGCAGGTAATCGATTTTGACTGCGTTAGGTGGTCACTACTCCGGAGTGCCGAACTCCTTGCTCGAACACCTCGGGCCTGGGGGCTGGGACCTCGGCCATGCCGAGGATTGCGAACCTTGTCGGATCTGTCACAGATCAATGGGCGTCTTCGTCCCGCCACAAGCCCGAATCCCGTCATCAACACCGAGCACATTAACCAGCTAAGTTGCTTTCATGCTCAAAAACTTTCAGTTTTAAATTTTGTTCGGTTCGACCAAGCATTATAATTTTTGACACAAAGTTGTTTGTGACAAAGTTCCTTGTCAAAACTTTGTTTGTGACGCGCATATTCAAATACCCCATTTATTCGGGGGCTCCCTTGATGGAGCTTTTCATCTTGCATATGATTATACTTGTACGGCTTCGTTCCTTATTCGTGTATTACGCCACAATATGCACCATATTGACCTAAGCGATTTGCAAGCTGGGTTGCCTGGCTCCTGTGCTTACCCCTATGTTCTCGATTGTTCAGCTAGGGAGTAAAGGGAGCACCTCTGCGATTGTCACGACCGGGTCATCTGAGCTCTGACCGCAGACTGGGTGAAGCTGAAAGCTAGCGCTCTTATTGTTTTCAATCATGGTTGGCACACAATGGAACTCATGAGTACAAAAAATCTATTGCACAAGTCTCATAGTAATAATGAGCACTGAAGAAAGGTATCGGTGGGTGTACTATTTTCTTTGAAGATGCTTCTTACACTTCTTTAGTAATATAGCATAAGTTCCCTGAGCGCGCTTTGTCTGTTACAACCTTATGGCCTGATTTCCTGGTCATCATAAACACCGTCGATACTCTCGACAGGTGGAGTACATGACACTTTTCGGCCCTTGACCGAAGAGGGAGAAGCCGACGGTCGGTTAAGACGCGTATAAAGTTCGGGTGAACACAAATATGATATAATTACTTTGGTACATACAATCATTATACATAAAATTCTTTTACCCAAGTCACTTGGGGGCTCTTAAATTTATATGAGCCGTTTTATAGTAAGTGTTCTTCTTCTTAGTCATTGCAAAGTTTTTAGTTAAAACGCGACAGAAGCACTTTTTTTCTTCTAAAGTCCAATTTTCAGATTGGCACCGAACACTTGATCTTGTTCGGACGTCAGGTTTTCACTGAAGTTTTTTGGTTTTCCAAGTCTATGGCACCTTTTAACTATTTGTGTGTTTTCAGCACAAGTCTCGCAGTGCAACCTCGGACACCTTTAGAGATTCGGCAAAAACATTCTCGGATATTGCTCTATATGCATCGGTTTCGAATTGTGTCTTCGGTCAATAGTTGGGTTGCCCGGCTCCTGCGCTTGCCTCCTACGTTCCGCTTTGTTCGGCTAGGTGTGCAAAGGGAGAACCACTGCGATTGTGCTTCCAGCTCACATGGTTAAGCACCTCAGTGGAGAAAGCCGAAAGCTGTCTGTCACAATAAGCGTAAACTGGTCAGCGATCCGATAACGGTGTTAAATGATGGGCCATTCATAACAATGGACAAAGTGTTTACGGCTTGACCTCGACTGTCGCCGAACACTACCGGGGGCTATTAACTGGCCTCCCAAACTAAATCCTCAATATTTTGCTCTTACATTAGAGCTGAGGTTTCATGATCATGCTTAGCATGACAACCCAAAGAAAGGAACCGATAGCGGGAATATTTTCTTTGGAAGACATTTCTTATGTTAAACAATAATATAACATTTCTCTCTGCGTACATTTGTTTATAGAACCATATGGCCAGATTGCCTTGTTTGTCGTAAATCTTTGCCCTCATAAAGTCTTTATAAAGTAGGACAAACACTCCTCGGCTACTAGCCGAGGAGGAGGAAGCCAATGGTTGGTCAACAAAGTTTTGTACAATGCAGATCCGAGCATTAATGATGTAAAGTACTTGGATATATAGAGTCATTACACATAATTTGTGATTTTACTATGGATATCGATCCTTAATTCGGCCACCCGCGCCCGCATTAAGGCTCGGGGGCTACTGGGCTTTGGGCTTATTATTTACAAATATTAAAGGGGTACATCGATCCCCTGATCTGGTGTTGCCACCCGACCAGTGTCTCGAGGGCTACTGCATTGCCTGTTCAATACAAAATTTTTTAAGTGCAATACAGTTTCTGAGGAGATTTGGATCCTCAGGTTGGTCGGCCGCACCCAACCTGAGTCTCGAGGACTGAGCACGCCACTTTTTGTGTCCCGAAGTATTCTGCCGAGCTAGGACATGATCCTCAGTCCGATTTTGCAAATCAACCTGAGTCTCAGCGGCTACTGGGATCAGCGGTCTTACGTCATCCTTTAGGTGCATCTCGGGTTTTAGACCAATACACACCTTGAGGGCTACTGGCTATATATCTCGGCAGAGAATAAATTGCACCAATAAAAAATATTGACAAAAAATCGGCCCATGGTCACGGTGGTGCACCACCTCGGAAGTAGTCCGACATAAAGCTCGGGCGCTAGTGGCTGGCTTCATAGAGGGCATTTCTAGCATTAAGCTCGGCTAAACTCCTTCAACTTTTTTGAACCAAGGTGATATGACACCTCGGATATAGTCCAGCATTGGAGCCCGGATACGGTCCGGCGTTGGTGTTTGGATATAGTCCAGCGTTGGAGCTCGGATGCATTCCGGCGTTGGAGCTCGGAAAGCGGTCCGGCGTTTGGTGCTCGGCTGCAAAAGTTACCTCGAATGCAGTCCGGCGTTGGAGCTCGGACGCAAGAGGACACTGCCTCCCGGGAACAACTTCAAACCCGAGGTGTGGCATGAAAATAACAACGCATTGATAAAGGCCGGAAACTTAAAGGGGCTCCTCCGATACCCGACGTATAAACTTGTCGAATGGATTTCGGTGATCCTCAAGATCGAAGATGAGAAGATTTGTTGAACCAGTTTTCAGGACCGACAACCGAAGATGAAGAATAGTTCAGAGGAATCAAGGAGCATCCCTAACTTGAAGACCGGTTCAGGGGGCTACTGACGGTGTCCTGGACTAGGGGGTACTCACCATGTCATCTCCCGATCTGTTAGATTGGGCCGAGGACCCCGATGGTTGTATACTCATGGGCCAGTTCGGACAGCTGCCGCATACAAGGAAGATTCCACAAGACTTGGTGGTCAAGACAAGGACTCCTCCCCCACTGGCGTATTCGGCTAGGACTCTTGTTATCATAGGCCTTTGGTGCATTATATAATCCGAGGCGAGGCTAGTCGATAGATATATACAATAATCATACCATAGGCTACCTTCTAGGGCTTAGCCTCTCCGATCTCGTGGTAGATCAACTCTTGTACTACTCATATTATCAAGAATAATCAAGCACGACGTAGGGTTTTACCTCCATCAAGAGGGCCCGAACCTGGGTAAAACATCGTGTCCCCTGCCTCCTGTTACCATCCGCCTTAGACGCACAGTTCGGGACCGCCTACCCGAGATCCACCGGTTTTGACACCGACAATACCCAAGAGGAGCAAACTTCAAGCTTGTAGGCTATTCGGACTATGATTGGGCGGGAGACAAAGTGGATAGGAAGTCCACTTCCGGAGGGTGCCAATTTCTTGGTTGCTCTTTGGTGAGTTGGTCTTCTAAGAAGCAAAGTTGTGTATCTCTCTCGTCCACCGAAGCAGAGTATATGGCGGCCGACAGTTGTTATGCACAACTTCTTTGGATGAGGCAAACTTTAAAGGATTATGGTGTCATTTGTGACAAAGTGCCTCTTTGGTGTGACAATGAAAGAGCCATCAAGATTTCTCTCAACCCGGTGCAACATTTCAAGACGAAGCATATTGAGATTCGGTATCACTTTATCTGGGATCATATTAGGCGAGGGGAGATCGATCTCAACTATGTCAACACTCATGATAACCTTGCAGATATTTTCATGAAGCCTTTGGATGAAGCAAGATTTCGCGAGTTAAGGCATGAGCTAAATATCATTGATTCGAGCAATGTTTCTTGAACCTTTGCACACCCCACCATACTCATTATGATGTCTTGTTCTAGGTGTAGGCATGGACATAGGGGGAGTATTGTTCTTTCAATGAACTCTTGCTCCCCCATTATGCATAAATTGATCAACTCTTTCACATTAGCCTTTTTTATGGCACTTGTGTGTCAAGACGAGTTTTGGTCATGGGCCCAAGGATAATTCTTCGTGGCGCCATACCATTTGACTCAAACATAGGTGGCTCCGGCCACCGCCCTTGTGCTTAGGTGTTTTTCCTTGTTGTGTGTTTCCTTTTGCCTTGCTCCTTTGGTTCTCCTAGATGTTTGAATTCTCTAAAGAGTGTCTTTTATTGTTTGCTTCTTGCACTCTTGAGAGTCTTCATCATCCTAATACAGTGACTTGCTTCCATCCTAAGACTTCTCATCCCAAGCCATCTTTTCCAAATGTACACAAGTTTGATCTCTTTTGTGCATGTGCTGATGCAACTTGGCAGTACATCCAGTGGTCCAAGCGGTTCTACCGTTCTTTCACTAAGTTGTGTAGTCCCACGGTACTTCCAGTCTTGCACGAGCGGTTCTACCGCTCTTGCCTGTACCAGTACCACTGGCCGGTACTACCGGTATTTGGAAGCGGTACTACCACCGCTTCTGGAGCGGAAGTACCGCTCTCAAACACCGGGTAGCTACAAGACCGGTACTACCGCTCCTCGGAGCGATACTACCGGCTGACATCTGGGCACTTATATAAAGGGCGTGGGCTGAAGGGGTTTCCTTTTTCCCCTTTGCGCTCATCCCTCATCTAAGCCCTAGACGCCGGTTGCTCCGCCCATTGCCTTGGAGCGCCCTCAGGGCCTCCGGATCGGTTGACCCTTCATCGGATCCGCTCTGTTGAGGTGGCCTCCTCTTTGATCTACTCCCATGGATGCCGATAATGCCCTGTTTCTTCTCATTCTTAGGGTTCCTCTTGTTGAATTCTTTCTCTAGGGCATTGCTTGTACTCCCGCATTTTTGGCCAAATGTTTGGTGGGAGAGATCCGTATAAACTCCTCCTGTTTCTTGTGCGTAGTTAGAAGTAGGAATATTGCATCTAGATTTGAGAAAGGGCTTTTCCTGTTCTTCCAGTCAGCAGATCCGCTCTCGGCGGTACTACCGCTCCGTGCGAGTGGTACTACCGCTCGAGCGGTTCTACCGGTGGAACAACCAGAACAACCGCCTTCTCTGAACCCATCTGCACTATTCTTCATCTACTTACATACATGAGATGTATTCCTTTGATCTTGTGTACATTCTTCTCATCTTTGTTGGGGTTTCTTTGTGCTCTCTGTGTGCGTTTGCAGGTGGCTCTAGCTCTCGTGCTGCTCGGAAGCCTCAGAACACCAAGAAGAGGGTCCGTAGGGGCAAACCTTCGGATGACAATGAGGATACTCATGAGGTGGTGATCCCTAACAAGGCTACTCGTCGGGAGAAGTCTGCTGCTGCCAAGAAACGTGTTGCGTTGCCAATGCACAAATGGAAGATGCCGGACTGGCAAAGGTTTCGTTTCCAGGATCCCTACACTGTAGCACCGAATCCTCGTTGGATCAACCACTACTTTAGGATGGTCCAAATGTGACACTACGATCAGAGACCCTTCAACAAAACTGTGTGCGATGCTATAATCACAAACGGTGGTGTAAAAAACCCATCAAAAAGGTGCAAAATGTTTGTGATGACAGATGCATCAAACATGGTTCAGAATTTAGTTGCGTGTGCGATGCAGGGCATACAATTTAGCTCAATTAACTGTTTGGGATGAGGAGGCACAAAAGAAACGGGCAGCCAGATGAAGGCATGTGCGATATACAGCATACGGTTCACTGGGATGAAGTGTGTGTGATTAGGCAACACAATGGAAACGGTTCAACTGAACAAGATGTGTGTGATAAGCGGCAAATAGGTCCGTAATCTGAAATGTGTGCGAAGACCGATAATAACACAGACGATTGCTGCTAATAAGCCGTGTGAATTGCTCTATCTACAGTAGAATAACATGCATATATATAACTGAAATAAACATCTAATTACATAAGTGACTATGCAGATCATTTGCACACACCTCAATAAACAATTGCATGCATTCTAAAGTAGGAGAAACAACCGTCTAGTCATCTACTTCTTGTGACGCTCCCGCCACTACTATGTGGCTCGATCCCTCGTCTGGGTCAGGAAGAAGACAGTTCCTCATGTCAATGATCCGCCTGTACATCTCGTAGCTTGTGTACGCGTCCATGGCCACGTACTTGACATGTTGTTCATCCTGTCTCTTATGCCACACACTGTGTCAGGCGTTCTTGTCCTTATTGCTCTCTTGCTTCATTTTCGCGTAGTAGGGGTCGATGATGGCCGAGGCAAGGTCAACTAGGGAGTTCAGTTTGCTTTTGTCACCGCCCCAGACCTTGTAGTGGTGCTGGATGTTGACAAGATTCGGGCATTTCAAGTCCGAAACCTTGAGCGCTTTTAGATCGTTGGTGATGTCCACCATAGCGAAACTGTAGTCGGAGCTGTTGATAAACCTAGAGAAATGCTCGCAAGGCCTCGTGGCAAGGTGGAAGTGGTAGAAGAGGACGTCATGTCACATGCACAACAGGGCGACGACAACCTTCTGATCGTGCCCGGCACGACCGATGGTGTACTCGAGGTCGAACCCGACCACTCGGTACTTGTCCTCGGCAAGGAACTGCTCCATAGTTTGGATAGAGCTCTCCACCGAGACTGGATCATTCGTGTACACCACCGAGAGGGCCTTCCTCCTCACGTGTGTGTCCATTACGTCATGCATGGTGAACTGCCCGCCGTTGTCGTCGTCGGTCGCTGGGAGCGCCATTGGAGCCACAGGGAGTGCCATTGGAACCGCTGGATGTCCTCTCTATATGTGTCCTCGTGGGTGTGCTTATTGTGTCGTGCAAGACGAGAGATGAAGGTAAATGGCCACAAGAATAAAAGGGGGACGGGCGGCATGGATTCTCAGTGCGTCCGCATGGCAGTTTTTGTAGCGGGTAACTGCATCGTCGCGCCGCGCCCGGCGCAACCGCTTGCACACGAACATGCGTGATCGTGCGCCAGCCCAAAACACTGGCAATGTGCATGCAGGGACGAGGGCAGAGCACCCGGAGGGACGCGAGAGCAGAGCGCGCGCGGCAGGACCCGAGCAGAGCACGCCGCGGCAGTTGTCGGTGTCAAAACCGGCGGATCTCGGGTTGGGGGTCCCGAATTGTGCGTCTGAGATTGATGGTAACAGGAGACAGGGAACACAATGTTTACCCAGGTTCAGGCCCTACGTCCTACTAGATTAATATTGATGAGTATGGGGGTTACAAGAGTTGATCTACCACGAGATCGTAATGGCTAAACCCTAGAAGTCTAGCCTATCTGATTATGATTGTCCTTACGGAGTAAACCCTCTAGTTTATATAGACACTAGAGGGGACTAGGGTTATACAAAGTCGGTTACAGTGAAAGGAATCTTCATATTTGGTCGCCAAGCTTGCCTTCCACGCCAAGGAGAGTCCCATCCGGACAGGGTAGAGTCTTCGGACTTTGTATCTTCACAGCCCATCAGTCCGGCTCATGGCTAACAGGCCGGATGCCCAAGGACCCCTTAGTCCAGGACTCCCTTAGTAGCCCCTGAACCAGGCTTCAAGGACGAGGTGTCCGACGCGCAGATTTGTCTTCGGCATTGCAAGGAGGGTTCCTCCTCTGAATACTCCGACATAGTCTTCGAACACCAAGATCGTGTCCGGATCTACAAAACAAGTTCTGCACACCACTGCAGAGAATATAATATTTCACGAGTCCAATCTGCCGACAACCTTTTGCAATGTAATGCTACATCGCCTCCCGGTCATTATTTCGAGCCATTTTTCGGCCTGCCGCTCCATATTTCGAAACGCGACTTTATTGGCACGTCTTGTCAAAGCAGAGATCGTGTCCCCTTATTGCGGGATTTTCATCAATACGGGCATGGGTAATCCAACCGCGCCGTTCGCACGACCCTTGGGAACAGGCGAGTTTCGAGGCAAGTGGGGAGGCGCTTAATATTCACTGCCTTTATAAGGAGATAAGGATTCCGCTCTTTCACCCACGCCTTCTCTCCTTCCGTCTACCCACTCTCGAGCTCCAGCGCCCAAGTTCTCATCTTTCCTCCCCCAAGAAAGCACTCCAACCATGTCCGGAGCGCAGGGCAAGTGGATGGCCTCCGCCGTCAAGGAGAAGGACATCACCCAACTTCGGGAGGCCAGATATTTGTCCAGGGAGATCGCCCATCGGCTTCCTGCTAAGGGACAGATCGTCCCCACTCCAGAGCCCCATGAGAGGGTCGTGTTCATCCCTCATTTCGTTTGTGAGCTGGGATTTCCTCTTCACCCATTCATTCACGGACTCATGTTCTACTATGGGCTGGACTTCCACGATCTAGTCCCCAATTCCTTCCTCACCATCTCGGCGTTTATCGTCGTGTGTGAGGCCTTCCTCCGCATCCCTCCCCACTTTGGACTGTGGCTGAAGACTTTTAATGTGAAGCCGAAGGTGGTGGGCGGCGAACACACAGAATGCGGAGGCGCCATGGTGGGCAAAACATCCAATGTCTCGTGGCCTAAAGGCACCTTTGTGGAGACGTCAAGGGGTGGCAGAAGCTGTGGTTTTATGTCACTGAACCTCGCGATGCTGCCTGGGCTGCGGCTCCTGAATTCAAGTCCGGGGCCCCAATGCAGCTTACCTCCTGCGAGGAGAAGGGCCTGGATTGGCCTTCGTCGGATGAGTTGACTGTGCTTCAGACGCGCATCAGGAGCATGATTGACAAGAATGTCAAGCTTGTCGATGTGATTCGGGTGATGCTAATTCGCCGGATCCTTCCATGACAGAACCGGTCTTGCCACCTATAGGAGTTCACTCCAGCCAAGCACAAGACCATGCGACACTTCTTCGGAACTACGCACAAGGAGATCTGGAAGGTGCTCTTCAAGGCCAACGAGACATGGCCGGATACAACCAATGACTGCGGACATGATCTGGCCCAATCCCGCTAGTTCGGTAAGTATTCCATGCTTCAAGCCATATCTCTTTCTGACTTGCTCAAGGAGGTTGTCCCAACTTCCCTATTTTGCCTGTTCAGGGTTGGAAGAAGAAGGCGGAGCGGATTCGGTGTTCGGCTCCATTGCCCGAGGAACCAGCCATCCCGCTTTTGATGAAGATGTTGGTTCTAGCGCCCTATGTGGCGCCAGAGAAGAAGGCCAAAAATAAGACCAAGGGGACCAGAGGAGGCCTCCGTCCCAAGGGTACTTCGGACGCGGCGTCCAAAGATGCCGAAACTCGCTCCGCCACCGAAGACGACGAGGAGGAGGAAGGGCAGAAAGAAAGCAACTCCCCCCTCCCTGAGGGGGGGAGAAGAGGGCAGCCTCCACAGATCTGGAGGCGGAGGCATCCAGGAAGGGAAAAGCTTCCTTCGTGGATAGCTCCGCATGGGACGTGGATAGCAGCCCAGAGCGGCACCCTCGAAACAAGCCCTTGGCCGAATCATGAGTATCCGAAGACCCTGAAGTATTCATACATCCTCCTTTTTCACCTCATAATTCTAACATGCTGAATCATGCATTTGCAGTAAGGCTCGCTCCGCCCTCGAGCGATCCTCGTCTATGGGGAACTCGCTGGATCTGAAGGTGATGGACAGCGGGTCCCTTCCAACGGCCTCCTCTCCCAAGGCTACGGACGATGCCGAGGTATTGCCCCGAAGGACCCCCGGCCAGGGAGAGACGCAGGAGGTCGTCAAGACGACGCCAGAGGGAAAGACCTCGGCCGCCGAACACATGGGGGAGCAGATCCCCATGGAGACCGGCGGTGGGGGCTATGTCCAATTCGCCCCCAGCCGAATGCGGTCCCGGAGACCTATACGGCTCCAGAATCCGGCCAGAAGCCTCCTTCATCAGAAGGAGGTGTGGCCCTTCCGCCGGTGACCTCTTTCCAGCTAGAGGCGCCGGATACTCTATGGGAAGCACTACGAAGCGCTTCCATTGTTGAGGAACACTGTACCCTTATGGGGGCGGTGATTGAGAAGATTCAGTCTGCGAAAAGCGAACTGGCCGAAACCTGCACGAGCCTTCTAACAAGCTTTGAGGTAAGCATTGCATTCATGTGAAAAGTAAGTTACAGTATAGACAGTAGCCCCCGAGACTCTGTCCGGTGTTTGGAAAGAAAAACCGGAATAGAGGATCAAATAGTTTGTCACAGGAGACTAATTTTTATATGTCCTTGTGAATAAGCAGGCGTCGCTGCTAGCCGCGACTTCTCATGCTGCCCAAGTGAAAGTGCAACTATCCCTGGGTGGTTTTGGTAATTGCTAACAACATATAACTCATTGAGCTAATGCTACTTAAAGATAAACATTTCAAGAAAGCTGAATGATTGGCATGGCATGGATGAGAAAAGTGGATCCCTCAAAATTCTAAGGACAAAGAATTGGCTCAAGCTCAAAGCTCAGGACTCTACATCTTTTCATTTTAAGTGATCCAAGATCACATTGAGTCCATAGGAAACGCCAATACTATTAAGAGGGGATGAGGTGTTGCCTAATGGCTTTCTTGCTCAAAGTGCTTACTGATATGCTCCAAAGTCCTCAACTACTTTCTCACATCCACATATGTCCCAAACCAAAAGTCAAACTCGGCCCCACCGAATCTTTCTATCCCGTGCCACCGAGTTCAGTTGACATAGCCACTGCCAGAAACCCTAGTCTTTTCGGTCTCACCGATAGGGATCCCGGTCTCACCGAGATGGGATTGTAATCTCTCTGTTTCCCTTCGTAACGTTTCGGTCAAACCGAGATGAGGGATCGGTCCCACCGAGATTGCAATGTAAACTCTATGTTTCCCTTTCGTAACGTTTCGGTCCAACTGAGATGAGCGAATCGGTCCCACCTGACCAACTCTCTGTTAGTCCATTACCAAAATCGGTCTCACCGAGATTACGTTATGCCCTAACCCTAACAAAATCGGTCCCACTGAGTTGACATGTCGGTCCCACCAAAAATCCTAACGTTCACATTTTGAACTAAATCAGTCTGACTGAGTTTCTTGATTCGGTCCCACCGAGTTTGGTGATTTGTGTGTAATGGTTAGATTTTGTGTGGATGCTATTTATACCCCTCCACCCACTCTTCATTCGTGGAGAGAGCCATCAGAACATGCCTACACTTCCAACATACATTTTCTGAGATAGAACCACCTACACTTGTGTTGAGGTCAAGATATTCCATTCCAACCACATAAATCTTGATCTCTAGCCTTCCCCAAGTTGCTTTCCACTCAAATCTTCTTTCCACCAAATCCAAATCCTGCGAGAGAGAGTTGAGTGTTGGGGAGACTATCATTTGAAGCACAAGAGCAAGGAGTTCATCATCAACACACCGTCTATTACCTCTTGGAGAGTGGTGTCTCCTAGATTGGTTAGGTGTCACTTGGGAGCCTCAGTCAAGATTGTGGAGTTGAACCAAGGAGTTTTTAAGGGCAAGGAGATCGCCTACTTCGTGAAGATCTACCCGAGTGAGGCAAGTCCTTCATGGGCGACGACCATGGTGGGATAGACAAGGTTGCTTCTTCGTGGACCCTTCATGGGTGGAGCCCTCCGTGGACTCGCGCAACCGTTACCCTTCATGGGTTGAAGTCTCCATCAACGTGGATGTACAATAGCACCACCTATCGGAACCACGCCAAAAATCTCCGTGTCTACAATTGCGTTTGCACACTCCAAACTCCTCCCTTTACCTTCATATGCAATTGTTTTACTTTCCGCTGCTATACTCTTAGAATTGCATGTGTAGGTTGATTGCTTGACTTGTGCTAAGTTGCTAAAATCTGCCTAGAACTAAAATTGGGAAAAGGCTAGATTTTTATTTGGTCAAGTAGTCTAATCACCCCCCTCTAGACATACTTTCAATCCTACACGAAGTGTCCGAACTGAAGCAGAGGCTGGAGCAGACCGAGGAAGAGCTCGGTCATGCGAGAAGGCAGCTTGCGGACAAGCAGGCTATGTAATGACCTATTCAAATATAGCAAGATATGAATTGCTTGTGTTGATCGTGTGATAATTTGTAGGGGTGACGTCCGAGGTGGAAACCCTCAAAGTAGCACTGGCCAAAGCCCAGAAGAGGGCGGCTGATGAGCAGGCCGCCCGCGGAAAGCACGAGGCCAGGGTCGGCGAGGTCCAGCAGGAGCTGCAGGACGCTATAAAGAAATGCGAGGCCTTGGAGCGCAAGAATGCGGACCAAGAGTCCGAACTTTCCCAGGCTCGTCAAAGTGCACAAGAGGCCCAGGTCAAAGACTAGGACACCCTCCAGGAAATCCAGGAGGCCAAGAAAATTGCGCCGGGTAAGACTTTTATTATGCAGAGAAAGTATGTGAAGAAGAGATATCTCATGCTAACCCGGATTTGGAGTTCTCCAAGGGCTTTTGCGGATCTGCCCTGCAATGTTTCTGACGTTGTGGCATTCTTCCGAGCCGAGGAGGGGAGCTCAACAGAGAAGTTATTCTAGTCGCAATATCTTGCACCCGAACATCTGGTGGCTTTTAGCGACCTGCTGAAGCAGCTGGTCGAGCTGCATAGGGTGGCCTGATAACCCACAAGTATAGGGGATCAATTGTAGCCTCTTTCGATAAGTAAGAGTGTCGAACCCAACGAGGAGCTAAAGGTAGAAAAAATATTCCCTCAAGTTCTATCGACCACCGATACAACTCTGCCCACGCTTAACGTTCGCTTTACCTAGAACAAGTATAAAACTAGAAGTACTTTGTAGGTGTTGTTGGATACGTTTGCAAGATAATAAAGATCACGTAAATAAAAGCTAGGGGCTATTTAGATAAAGACACAACTAAGTTAGGTTTAGTAGAGAGCTTTTTGTCACGAGAAAGTTATTTGTCCCTAGGCAATCAATAACTAGACCGGTAATCATTATTGCAATTTTATATGAGGGAGAGGCATAAGCTAACATACTTTCTCTTATTGGATCATATGCACTTAAGATTGGAACTCTAGCAAGCATCCGCAACTACTAAAGATCATTAAGGTAAAACCCAACCATGACATTATAAGGCATCAAGTCCTCTTTACTCCCATATGCAAACAACCTACTTACTCGGGTCTGTGCTTCTATCACTCACGCCACCCACCATAAGCAAATCATGAACATATTGAAAACCCTACAGCGGGGATCCCTCACGCTTGCGCGACACGGAGAGCACCATAGAACAGCACCAATAATGAAACATGCAACTCAAACCAATCACGATTATCAATTAACCCATAGGACAAAACGGATCTACTCAAACATCATAGGATAACCATACATCATTGGGAAACAATATATAGCGTTGAGCACCATGTTTAAGTAGAGATTACAGCGGGTAAAAGAGGGGTTACACCGCTGCATAGAGGGGGGAAGAGTTGGTGATGACGGCGGTGAAGTTGTTGGTGTAGATGGCGGTGATAATGATGGCCCCGACGGTGTTCTGGCGCCACCGGAAGAGAGGGGGAGAGGGCCCCCCTTCTTCTTCTTCTTCTTCCTTGACCTTCTCCCTAGATGGGAGAAGGGTTTCCCCTCTGGTCCATGGCCTCCATGGCATGGGAGGGACGAGAGCCCCTCCGAGATTGGATCTGTCTCTCTGTTTCTGTGTTCCTGATTCTGCCCTTTCACCGTTTCTTAAATTCCTGGAGATCCGTAACTCCGATTGGGCTGAATTTTGGAAACGATTTTTATCCGGATATTAGCTTTCTTGCGCCGAAAGAAGGGCACCAACCGCCTTACAGGGTGGCCACGAGTGCCCATGGCGCGCCTGACCCCCTGGGGCGCGCCCCCGTGCCTCGTGGGCCCCTCGGGCATCGTCTCGTGTTGATTCTTCTTCCCCAAAATCACATATATTCCAAAAAAAATCTCTATCAGTTTTTATCCTGTTTGGACTCCGTTTCATATGGATTTTCGGCGAAACAAAAAACATGCAAGAAACAGGAACTGGCACTGGGCACTGGATCAATATGTTAGTCCCAAAAATAGTATAAAAAGTTGCCAAAAGTATTTGAAAGTTGTAGAATATTGGCATGGAACAATCAAAAATTATAGATACGGCGGAGACGTATCAGTATCCCCAAGCTTAATTTCTACTCGTCCTCAAGTAAGTAAATGATAAAAAACATAATTTTTGATGTGGAATGCTACCTAGCATAATCTTGATCATGTAATCTAATCATGGCCTGAATATTAAGACACGAGTGATTCAAAGCAATAGTCTATCTTTTGACATTAAGACAATAATACTTCAAGCATACTATAAAGCAATCATGTCTTTTCAAAATAACATGGCCAAAGAAAGTTATCCCTACAAAATCATATGCTCTGGCTATGCTCCATCTTCACCACACAAAGCATTCAAATCATGCACAACCCCGATGACAAGCCAAGCAATTGTTTCATACTTTTGATGTTCTGAAACCTTTTCAACTTTCACTCAATACATGAGCGTGAGCCATGTACATAGCACTATAGGTGGAATAGAATATGATGGTGGAGGTTGTGTGGAGAAGACAAAAGGAGAAAGCCTCACATCGACGTGGCTAATCAACGAGCTATGGAGATGCCCATCAATTGATGTCAATGCAAGGAGTAGGGATTGCCATGCAACAGATGCACTAAGAGCTATAAGTGTATGAAAACTCAAACTGAAACTAAGTGGGTGTGCATCCAACTTGCTTGCTCATGAGGACCTAGGGCATTTGAGGAAGCCCATCGTTGGAATATACAAGCCAAGTTCTATAATGAAAATTCCCACTAGTATATGAAAGTGATAACTCAAGAGACTCTCTATATGAAGAACATGGTGCTACTCTGAAGCACAAGTGTGGTAAAAGGATAGTAACATTGTCCCTTCTCTTTTTTTCTTTTCTTTTTTCTTTTTTGTAGGCTTCTTTGGCCTCTATCTTTTTTGGGGGGCTTCTTTGGCCACTTTTATTTTGATCATGGGACAATGTTCTAATAATGATGATCATCACACTTTTATTTACTTACAACTCAATAGTACAACTCGATACTAGAACAGAGATATGACTCTATATGAATGCCTCCGGCGGTGTACTGGGATGTGCAATGATCTAGCGCAGCAATGACATAAAAAAAACAAGCCATGAAAACATCATGCTAGCTATCTTACAATCATGCAAAGCAATATGACAATAAATGCTCAAGTCATGTATATGATGATGATGGAAGTTGCATGACAATATATCTCGGAATGGCTACGGAAATGCCATAATAGATAGGTATGGTGGCTGTTTTGAGAGATATAAGGAGGCTTATGTGTGATAGAGTGTATTGTATCATGGGATTTTGATGCACCGACGAAGTTTGCACCAACTCTCGAGGTGAGAAAGGGCAATGCACGGTACCGAAGAGGCTAGCAATAATGGAAGGGTGAGAGTGCGTATAATCCATGGACTCAACATTAGTCATAAAGAACTCACATACTTATTGCAAAAATCTATTAGTTGTCAAAACAAATTACTACGCGCATGCTCCTATGGGGATAGATTGGTAGGAAAAGACCATCGCTCATCCCCGACCGCCACTCATAAGGAAGACAATCAATAAATATCTCATGCTCCAACTTCGTTACATAATAGTTCACCATACGCGCATGCTACGGGAATCACAAACTTCAACATAATTATTTCTACAATCCGCAACTACCCACTAGCATGACTCTAATATCACCATCTTTATATCGCAAAACTATTGCAAGGAATCAAACATATCATATTCAGTGATCTACAAGTTTTATATAGGATTTTATGACTAACCATGTGAATGACCAATTCCTGTCATCTCTCTAAATAGATATAAGGGAAGCAAGCGAGTTAAATCCTTTCTACAAAAGATATGCCCATGATCTAACAAATATAAGTGAAGCAAAAGAGCATCCTATAAATGGCAGTTTTCTATGTGAAGAGAAACAGACAATCTAAACTTCAAAGATATAAGTGAAGCACATGAAGCATTCTATAAAGCCATACTCAAAAGATATAAGTGAAGTGCAATGAGCATTCTACAAATCAACCAAGGATTATCTCATACCATCATGGTGCATCAAAGAAAACTGAAAACTAAATGCAAAAGATGCTCCAAGATTTACGCATATCATGTGACGAATAAAAATATAGCTCCAAGTGAAATTACCGATGCTCATTAGAAGAAAGATGGGATGCCTTCTGGGGCATCCCCAAGCTTGGTTGCTTGGGAGTCCTTGAATATTTCCTTGGGGTTCCTCGGGCATCCCCAAGCTTAGGATCTTGCCACTCCTTATTCCTTCATCCATCGTTATCTCTCCCAAAACATGAAAACTTCAATCACACAAAACTTAACAGAAAGTTCGGTAAGATCCGTTAGTATAATAAAGCAAATCACTACTCTAAGTATTGTTGCAAACCAATTCATATTTTCTTTTTTCATTGTAGCTACTATAATATAACTTTTACATGGCTTAATCCACTGATAGAAATCGATAGTTTCATCAAAACAAGCAAACTATACATCAAAAACATAATCTGTCTTAAACAGGACAGTCTGTAGTAATCTGAACATTCACCATACTTCTCGTACTCCAAAAATTCCGAAAAAGTGGGAAAAATAAAAAAATTTGTATAGAAAGACAGTGCAAAAAGTTTTAGAACCGTTTGACGTTCCAGTAAAAAAATGTAAATCGCGCACTACAACCAAAGTTTCTGTTCTGGACAGCACAAACCAACAAGCAATGTAAACATCCTAATGGCAAATCTTGGCAAATTATTTTTATAATACAATGGAATTGTACAAGGGGATAATTATTTTGGTTGAAAAGTTTCTGTTATCAAGATTCACAAAGTTTCCATGAGCATGAACAAAGTTCAAGGAGCCCCCTCACTTCAACAATGTTTGTCTCTCTCACTTTCACTTTCCTTTTTGAAAAGTTTTGGGTTCTCCCCTTTATTTTTTTTAAATTCTATAAAAGCACTCAACAGAAATAAATGACTCTCTAAAACTTCCGGGTTGTCTCCCTGGCAGTGCTTTCTTTAAAGCCATTAAGCTAGGCATAAGGTGCTCAAGTAATGAATCCACCCGGATCCCAAGGTATATCAAAGCCAATTTTAATTAACAATGACATGTGATTTAGTAGTGAGCACAAAGTAACATATACCATGCAACAACGAAGTCTAACTCTCTTCCTATGCATCAGCATGTCATAAAAGAACAATTCATGCACACATAGTAAAGGCCAATGCATAGTATAAATAGTTTCTTGCAATTTTATCATATTGGAAACATGGAGAGGCGGAGATGTAGTTCCTCTCTCATAATAATTGCAAGTAGGAGCAGCAAGCACATGCATATTATATATATCAAAATCATCATGTGTAGTAGTAAAACGCAACCCATCAATATAATCCTTAATAAGGGCAAACTTCTCTGATATAGTGTAGTCGGGAGAATTCAAATAGATAATAGGACTATCATGCGTGGGTGCAATAGCAACAGTTTCATGTTTAACATAAGGAACTATAGCAAGTTCATCTCCATAAGCATAATTCATATTGGCATCTTGGCCACAAGCATAGCAAGCATCATCAAAAAGGGATATTTCAAAAGAATCAACAAGATCATAACAATCATCATAGCAATCATCCTTCGGTAAGCACGAAGGGAAATTAAACAATGTATGAGTTGAAGAGTTAATCTCATTAGAAGGTGGGAACGGGTAGCTAATCCGCTCTTCCTCCTTTTGTTCTTCGCTCTCCTCATCATCTTTTTCATCCAATGAGCTCACAGTTTCATCAATTTCTTCTTCCATAGACGCATGCAAAATATTAGTCTCTTGTTGGACAACGGAGACTCCCTAAATAAAATCATCAATATCGGAATTGAATTCATAATTGTCATAGAAATATTTAAGTATAGCAAAAATTTGAGTTCTATAAACTGGATCATCAAAATCTTCAAACTCTTTAAACAAAGATTAAATTTCGTAAGCACCCATAAAAGCAACGAATTCTTCTATTTGTTCCATATCATAGTAATCATATATACCATTAGCATAAGAAGCCAAGGTTTTATCATCATTAAATTTGCATGAAAAGGGAAGGTGTGGAGCCTTCATCCTAGAGCAATAAGTATAATCATATCTCAAGCATAGTTGCCTAGCATACCAATACAACATATAAATTTGATCCCATAGTAGTTTCCCTTTTTGAGTCAAGCGATAATCCCTAAAGTATTCACGTTGATCCAACGTGTCTCCATTATATAATTGAATGGGATTTTCTCAGGATTATCAAAGTAGTACATAATATCTTTCACATAATGAGCATCGAGGGTTTTAGGAGGTTCCCCATCTCCATGAGTAGCAAGTAAACCTATTTTTTTGGTATTTCGTGTTCCATATCCATAACTAAAGATAGAGAACAACTTAGAATAGCAAATAAATTACTTAGTGATAAAGCAAACAAGCGCACACGAGAATATTCACTACAAAAAAGACACATCCGTGACATTTTGGGCCGAACAAATTTTTTTCCTGTCATACTTATGACACTTCTATGACAATAATTATGACGAAACACGGTATCATCATAGATGTGGTGGGGTCCTATTTCTATGACAAAAAATCATGACAGAAAATGGGCTTTTCATCTTGGGCGGGCCGGAGACATAGCTAGATGACATTCTATGGGCCGTCCATGATGGAAAAAACCGTGGTAGAAGTGAGGGCGCGAAAAATATCGGGGAGTCCCTGGTTACGATGGTTGGTCGGCGGCCGAGCGATGCGCGTTTCTCTTGTATGTACGCGCGTGTGTGCGAGGCATTAGGCTCTAACTGAACCTGAGCAAGGCATTTGGCTCTAACTGAACCTGAGTGATTGCACTTCAGGCTACGTGTTACTGAACCCGAGCGATCGATCGATGGTAGTTAACTGAACCCGATCGAGCGATTCCTTCGCTACTGTTGCTAACTGAAGCCGATCGATGATGCCTCTAGATGAACAGTGAGCATTGCGCGGGGGGGGGGGGGGGGGGGTTGGATGAACAGTTCCCGGTGGGGGTGGATAAACAGGACCCCGTGGTGTTGCCTCTAGATGAACAGTACCCCGATTGACCGAGCCGGTTGGGGCTGGATGAACAGGACCCCATGGAGGGCAGGATGAACAGGACCACCCCGTGGAGGGCAGGATGAATAGTAGACGGTGGAGGGCAGGATGAACAGTAGCCCGTGGAGGGGTGGTCGAACAGGAGCCCGTTGAGAGGGCTGGTTGAACAGTAGCCGGTGGAGTAGCGCGTGGTGGAGGCTAGATGAACAGGAGCCCGTGGATGAACAGTCGCAGGTGGAGGCTGGAGGAGGTCGACGGTGGATGAACAGTAGTCCGTGGAAGCTGGAGGGGGTCGACGGTGGAGATGAACAGTATCCCGTGGAGTCCCGTTTTGTGGTACGCCACACCCCTCCCGATGAAAAAGACCCCCGTTTCGACCGTAGCTCTCCAACACAAGTCCGTTTCCACCGTTTTGCTATACGCCACATCCCTCCCGATCAACAGGACCCCCGTTTCAACCGTTGGAGGTCCGTTTCCTCCGTTTTGCGGTACGCCAGACCCCTCCTGATGAACAGGATCCCGTTTGGAACGTGGCCGGTCGAACACAAGGCCGTTTCCTCCGTTCTGCGGTATGCCAGGCCTTGTTTCCATCGGCTGTTCCGTCCAAGCCCTCCCGATGAACACGGCGACGCATTCTGTTCTGACCCAGCCGGTTGGCTCCCAATGAACACGACGACGACACTGTTTCTCCGTTTCGACCCAGCCATGTACACGATCCCTGGCCATACGTATGCGCGAGTACGCGTTCGAGACCCTTCCCATATGTAAGTACGTGGCCATATTTTCTTTCTTGCACACTGGCCGCGGTACGTACGTGTACATGCTACGTCCGCGCCTCTACTACGACACATGCACGCCTCTACATCGACCAGTATGTACGTACACGTTCGCGACCAGAATGATAACGCTACGTACGCTTTGACCAGGTTGGTCCTGACTGTCAGGCACTTCCTTGCCTGCGAAGATGTAGCTGGTGGGTCCCAGCAGTCAGGTGGGCGAATCATTTTTTTGCCCAGACGCACTTCCTTGCATGTGAAGATGTAGCTGGTGGGTCCCAGCAGTCAGGGGGAAATGTTTTTTTCGTGAAATACGGTGGCCCGTCTGGTGGGTCCCTGCTGTCAGGTGGAGGAATAATTATTTTGCGCGTAATAAGGAGGCACTTCCTTGGTGCGGTCCATGGACCCAGCTGTCAGCCTCTCCACGTACAGTCCACGTCCGATGGAAGCCGTTCCTTGACCATGTTGACCACGCCGCTCTGAGAGCACCAGGGCGGTGGATGACGGCGAGGCCTAGGAAGGGGACGACGCGGAGCTGGGGAAGACGCGGCAGTGGATGCCCACGCGTATAGGAATACGAGGGTTCACTAGTTCGCTGCGGTGTGAGGCTGCCGTCGCCGCAGAATAACAGGGGGTGTGGGTGAGTAGAGGGATGGCCTGGCCAGCGGTGGGAATAGTAGGGGGCGGTGAGGCCTCCGCGGCAGCACAGCCGGCCACGGGAGGCAGGAGCATGCGGCATGACCGACGCTGCTTTGGGCGGCTGGAGCAACAAGACCAGAGGTTGAAGAAGCACTATGACCGTTGCATAGACATCGTACGGTCACTGGAGCTAGAATCGTTCATATTGACTAAGTTGACAAAGCACTCCGTCCCCATCAACTTAGTAGGCCCACAAGTTTGCCTCCCACCAAGGTGGGTCCCAACTAGCAGCGGGAGTGTTCATTTTTTTGTGCGTAATAAGGAGGCACTTCCTGTGGGTCCGAGCTTACAACGAGGGGAACGTTTTTTCGCGAAATATGGTGGTCCGTCCGATGGGTCCTAGCAGTCAGGGGGGAAACATTTTTTTCGCCAAATACGGTGGCCCGTCCGGTGGGTCCCTACTATCAGGTGGAGGAATAATTATTTTCCGCGTACTAAGGAGGCACTTCCTTGCGGCTGCCGTGGACCCAGCTGTCAGCCTCTCCACGACAGTACCCTTTCGATGGAAGTCGTTCCTTGACCACGTTGACCACGCCGCGCCGAAAGCACCAGGGCGGTGGACGACGGCGAGGCCTAGGAAGTGGATGACGCCGAGCCGGGGAAGACGCGGCAATGGATGCCCACACAGAGAGGAGTACGAGGGTTCACTGGTTCGGCTGTGGTGTGAGGCTGCCGTCTCCGCAGAATAACAGGGGGTGTGGGTGAGTAGAGGGATGCCCTGGCCAGCGGTGGGAGTAGTAGGGGGTAGTGAGGCCTGCATGGCAGGCGGGAGTAGGCAGTCCTGCCGGCGCTGGATTTGGCGGCTGGAGCAAGAAGATTAGAGATTGAAGAAACACGACGGCCGCTGGATTGACATCCAACTGTTACGTCTGCTAGAATCGTTTGGTGACGTATATAATAACTAAAAAAATCTTGCATACGCGTCAACTTAATAGGCCCATAAGTCAGACCATTCCCTCTTTTTTTAAATAATTTTTATATAGCTCATTGCGACTTCTTATGCAATTTATTACAGTCCGTTTTTTTGGTTGGCTAGGGCCAATTTCGCATATTTCTGTGGGTTCCAAACTGTTTTTAATACTGAAATGTCGAGCCAGATTTAAAGTGCTTTGAAGATATATTTAAATTAGGTTAATGCATAGTGAAATAGGAATCTGAAAATGTGAAAAAATTCAGAAATTATAAAGTAATTGCCAATTTGTCATCTGTTTTTATATTTACAACCCATTTCATATTACTTTCAAGATTTGCAGGCGTCTTGAAAGAGTTGCAGCCCATCAGGGCGCAGAAAAATAAGTAGGCCTGTATTGGGTATTCTTCAGAAAAAAATAAGTTGGGCTCGTTTTCACAAAGAAAAAATAGCTGGGCTGGTCACATGGTGAACATAAAATATAAACCTAGGCTAGACAGGCCACTGCCCAGTTCAAACCCTGCTCCGTCTCAACAATAAAAAAATACTGCTCGAGATGCTACGTCCCAGGTGTCAGCCAATCTTGTGCTATTCTCTTGTCTATTGACTATATACCCTGACAATGTCGTGGGTCCCAGATGTCAAGAAAACACTAGGAGGAAGCATTTTATTTTTCCATACGCTGACATGGTGGGCCCTAATGTCATCCTCTCCACGTACTTCTGCCGATTCCTGTTGTTTGTTGACCATGTTGACAACGCGAGAGGGCGGCGCTACGACGAGTGCACCAAAGCGCACGTAGGACGACGATGATGAGGCCTCAGACGTCGGCGTTAACGATTTAGGAGACGGTGGGGCGGTGATGCGTGCGCTGAGGCACAGCCAGCCGTGGGAGGTGGAAGCAGGCGGCCGCGCCGACGCTGGTTTGGTTTTGGCGGCTGGAGGAACATAGGACTGAAGAAACATGACAGACTGTAAAAGCAGCAGGAGTACTTAACAACCTTAACTGAAACCAGCAGGGGCACTTAACAACCATAGCTGAAAGTAGTATGAGTACTTATACAGGTTGAACCATACAAAGCACGCCTCGAATAGTGCTACTTTGCCTACAGTTAACCAAGGGTGAGGCCACCAAGCCCCAGGATGAGTCCCAGGCGCCACCCCACACATCCACAACCTTCTGAAAGCGGCTTCATCTCACAATGTGGTCAATAAATAGGATATTCACTTTAGATCCATGGAAAAGCAAGAACATAATCTTCTGTCCTATTCTCCAAGATGGACTGGCCTTCATTATTAGAGACCACCCATGAATAAGTGTCTTTTCACCTCCGAGGGGAATGGAGTAGGTCGACATAGACATGATGTTGTGACCAAGCGCAAGTTGGACCAGACCATGGTCAGACATATATATAGGAACAATAGAACTGGGCAGTTTCTGTTTCAAGAAGATCACAGCTGTAAAACTTTGTATAAGCAATATTTTATGAAAAACATATATAACAGAAAATAGCTCGTACCATAAGTTTCTCGACACAGTTGGACTTGTTCAACGTGTGCAGCAGTGGCACGCATATCCCACGCGGCCTTCCACCATTGAAACGCCCCACAAGGACCTCAAGACGATCAATAAAGTGTAGGAACTTGTGGATGTCGTCCCAGTCAACTTCAGTGCCATCAGTAACAGCTGAGTTGTTACAGAATAACAAATGAGCAGCCTACTTAACTCTGAAAAAACCTACACGTGCCACCAATTATAAGAAAATATTAGTTAGAAGTAGCATCTTCGTGAGAGATTTGTTGCTACTTCTAAAGTTAAATTGTGATTAGTTAGACATAATAGGCGGATTAAGAAGTAATATAGGCAACGAACATGGATGAACAATTGGAACGACGCCGGGGTGGAAGATCGCAGTGAAGATGAGACTAGGTTCTGCTATTTCCATCAACATTCGTGTGCCACCTTTCAGTCCGTAACACTTGAGAAAGTTTATCCAAGTTCGGCCATAGAAAAAGTAGCGATTTCTTGGTTCATGAACCCAACTCGAAACTTATATCCATGTCTTGTCTTCACTATTACCATTAAACTGGTGTATTCAGTTATGGCAAGGCCGAGTATCTTGAGTGCATGTGTTCTGGCAGAGCAAGGAATGCACTACAGGAAAAACAATATGAGAACACAATTTATTCCCTATATCCAAATCTAGATATACTTTCCTCCTTCACGTTAGTGTTGACCATGGTACTAGTACCTTTTATCCAAATATAGCAATCAAAAATTCCAAATTAGTCGACATCATGTTCAAAAAACCCCACCCTCCTGGATAGAAAAGTGGATTCTAGGAACATACTGTGCACGTTTTAAAATCCCGTGTTAGGATGAGAAGGAACAAGTGTGGCGTCTCACCGAGGGCGCAGAAACCTGTAGGGTCCTCGCACTTTGGGCACTGCAAATGAAACACACTAGATTCAGTAGGAAGAAAAATGCATCAACGGCGGCGGCTGCCATCCTAGGAGTACCCGTGACCAAGGGACTTTGATTTATCGGGGATGGATGAAGAATTCGTACCAGGTTCTCCATGCGAAAACCCTATGCAATCGCCGAGCAGGGGTTTTCTCTGAACAAGCAGACAAGGGAGAAGGGATTCAGGCCGAGTGAAATATTGCCGCTTCGTCTGTCCAGCTTAGTGATAAAGCTAGAAAGGTGGGGTTTTTTGTGATTTGACGACTCATTGGGCATTAATGCGGCGCTACAAAAGGGGTGTGTCTACCGTGCAGTTGTGCACTCTAATTTGGTGCATATGGCATGTGGACCCCGTTGCCAGATGCCCCACATATCAGCGCAAGCAAGTAGAAAGATAGGAGTAACTAGTTATTACACATAAATATATTTTTAACAGAGAGATATTCCCTTTGTAAAGAAATATAAAGATCTTTTATATCACAACTTTATACATAAGGAAAATCAAGGGGGATATATATAACATATATAATTATAAAAAAACAGAGTTTTTTTAACAGGGTATAGATGAGTTGGTGATGATGGTGTGCCTGTCATCCTGCAATATAGGCCGTCCGATTTATATCTTTTTTTTGACTATACACAGTAGGGCAAAACCCCACTGTCATCCTACAATATAGGCCGTCTGATTTATATCTGACGGATAGGAAGGAAACTATGGCATTTTTGCAAAAAGGTACCCACACATTGTTGGGAAACGTAGCATAAATTCAAAATTTTCCTACGTGTCACCAAGATCTATCTATGGAGTCATCTAGCAACGAGGGAGGAGTGGATCTACATACCCTTGTAGATCACGCGCGGAAGCGTTCAAGAGAACGGGGTTGATGGAGTCGTACTCGTCGTGATCCAAATCACCAATGATCCTAGCGCCGAACGAACGGCACCTCCACGTTCAACACATGTACGGAGCAGCGACGTCTCCTCCTTCTTGATCCAGCAAGGGGAAAGGAGAGGTTGATGGAGATCCAGCAGCACAACGGCGTGGTGGTGGAAGTAGCGGGATTCCAACAGGGCTTCGCCAAGCACCGCGGGAGGAGGGAGATGTGTCATGGGAGGGAGAGGGAGGCGCCAGGGCTTAGGTGTTGCTGCCCTCGCTTTCCCCCACTATATATAGGGCCAAGGGAGAGGGGGGGCGCAGCCTTTGGCCCTTCCTCCAAGGAAGGGTGCGGCCAAGGGAGGAGTCCCTCCTCCCCAATGCACCTCGGAGGTGCCTTCCCCCTTTAGGACTCTTCTTTTCCATCTTCTCTTGGCGCATGGGCCTCTTGGGGCTGGTGCCCTTGGCCCATATAGGCCAAGGCGCACCCCCTACAGCCCATGTGGCCCCCCGGGGCAGGTGGCCCCACCCGGTGGACCCCCAGGACCCTTCCGGTGGTCCCGGTACAATACCGGTGACCCCGAAACTTGTCCCGATGGCCGAAATAGCACTTCCTATATATAATTCTTTACCTCCGGACCATTTCAGAACTCCTCGTGACGTCCGGGATCTCATCTGGGACCCCGAAAAACTTTCGGGTTACCGCATACTAATATCTCTATAACCCTAGCGTCACCGAACCTTAAGTGTGTAGACCCTACGGGTTCGGGAGACATGCAGACATGACCGAGATGACTCTCCGGTCAATAACCAACAGCGGGATCTGGATACCCATGTTGGCTCCCACATGTTCCACGATGATCTCATCGGATGAACCACGATGTCAAGGACTTAATCAATCCCGTATACAATTCCCTTTGTCTAGCGGTACGATACTTGCCCGAGATTCGATCGTCGGTATCCCGATACCTTGTTCAATCTCGTTACTGGCAAGTCTCTTTACTCGTTCCGTAACACATCATCCTGTGATCAACTCCTTGATCACATTGTGCACATTATGATGATGTCCTACCGAGTGGGCCCAGAGATACCTCTCCGTCACACGGAGTGACAAATCCCAGTCTCGATTCGTGCCAACCCAACAGACACTTTCGGAGATACCCGTAGTGCACCTTTATAGTCACCCAGTTACGTTGTGACGTTTGGCACACCCAAAGTATTCCTACGGTATCCGGGAGTTGCACAATCTCATGGTCTAAGGAAATGATACTTGACATTAGAAAAGCTTTAGCGAATGAACTACATGATCTTTGTGCTAGGCTTAGGATTGGGTCTTTGTCCATCACATCATTCTCCTAATGATGTGATCCCGTTATCAACGACATCCAATGTCCATGGTCAGGAAACCGTAACCATCTATTGATCAACGAGCTAGTCAACTAGAGGCTTACTAGGGACATGGTGTTGTCTATGTATCCACACATGTATCTGAGTTTCCTATCAATACAATTCTAGCATGGATAATAAACGATTATCATGAACAAGTAAATATAATAATAACTAATTTATTATTGCCTCTAGGGCATATTTCCAACAGTCTCCCACTTGCACTAGAGTCAATAATCCAGTTCACATTGCTATGTGACTAACACTCGAGGTCACATCCCCATGTGACTAACACCCAAAGAGTTTACTAGAGTAAATAATCTAGTTCACATTACCATGTGATTAACACTCGATGAGTTCTGGGTCTGATCATGTTATGCTTGTGAGAGATGTTATAGTCAACGGGTCTGAATCTTTCAGATCCGTATGTACTTCGCAAATCTCTATGTCATCTTGTAGATGCAGCTACTACGCTATATTTGGAGACATTTCAAATAACTGTTCTACTATATGAATCTAGTTTACTACTCAGAATAATCTGGATTAGTGTCAAAGTTTGCATCGGTGTAACCCTTTACGATGAACTCTTTTACCACCTCCATAATCGAGAAAATTCCTTAGTCCACTAGTTACTAAGGATAACTTTGACCGCTATCCTGTGATCCATTCTTAGATCACTCTTGTACCCCTTGACTGACTCATGGCAAGGCACATTTTAGGTGCGGGACACAACATAGCATACTGTAGAGCCTATGTCTTAAGCATAGGGGACGACCTTCGTCCTTTCTCTCTATTCTGCCGTGATCGAGCTTTAAGTCTTAACTTCATACCTCACAACTCAGGCAAGAACTCCTTCTTTGACTGATCCATCTTGAACACCTTCAAGATCATGTCAAGGTATGTGCTCATTTGAAAGTACCATTAAGCGTTTTGATCTATCCTTATAGATCTTGATGCTCAATGTTCAAGTAGCTTAATCCAGGCTTTCCATTGAAAAGCACTTTTCAAATAACTCTACATGCTTTCCAGAAATTCTACATCATTTCCGCTCAACAATATGTTAACAACATATACTCATCAGAAATTCTATAGTGCTCCCACTCACTTCTTTGGAAATACAAGTTTCTCATAAACTTTGTATAAACCCAAAACCTTTGATCATCAAAGCGTACATTCCAACTCCGAGATGCTTACTCCAGTCCTTAGAAGGATTGCTGGAGCTTTGCATACTTATTAGCATCTTTCAGGATTGACAAGACCTTCCGGTTGTATCACATACAACCTTTCCTCAAGAAAATCGTCGAGGAAACAATGTTTTGACATCCTATCTACAAGATTTCATAAATAATGCAGTAATCGCTAATATAATTCCAACAGACTCTTAGCATCGCTACGAGTGAGAAAGTCTCATCATAGTCAACTCCTTGAACTTGTCGGAAAAAATCTTAACGACAAGTCGAGCTTTCTTAATGGTGATACTTACCATCATTGTCCGTCTTCCTTTCAAAATCCATATGTACCTAACAGCCTTACGACCATCAAGTAGTTCTTCCAAAGTCTACACTTTGTTTTCATATATGGATCCTCTCTCGGATTATATGGCCTCGAGCCATTTATCGGAATCCAGGCCCACCACCGCTTCTCCATAGCTCGTAGGTTCATTGTTGTCTAGCAACATGACTTCCAAGACAGGATTACGTACCACTCTGAAGTAGTACGCATCCTTGTCATCCCACGAGGTTTGGTAGTGACTTGATCTGAAGTTTCATGATCACTATCATAAGCTTCCACTTCAATTGGTGTAGGTGCCACAGGAACAACTCCCTGTGCCCTGTCACACACTAGTTGAAGAGACGGTTCAATAACCTCATCAAGTCTCCACCATCCTCCCACTCAATTCTTTGGAGAGAAACTTTTCCTCGAGAAAGGACCCGATTCTAGAAACAATCCCTTATTGCTTTCGAATCTGAGACAGGAGGTATACCCAACTGTTTTGGGTGTCCTATGAAGATGCATTTATCCGCTTTGGGTTCGAGCTTATCAGCCTGAAACTTTTTCACATAAGCGTCGCAGCCCCAAACTTTTAAGAAATGACAGCTTAGGTTTCTCTAAACCATAGTTCATACGGTGTCATCTCATCGGAATTACGTGGTTCCCTATTTAAAGTGAATGTGGTTTTCTTTAATGCCTAACCCATAAACTATCATGGTAATTCGATAAGAGACATCATGGTATGCATCATATCCAATAGGGTGCAGTTATGATGTTCGGACACACCATCACACTATGGTGTTCCAGGCTGTATTAGTTGTGAAATAGTTTTCACAATGTCTCAATTTTGTGCCAAACTCGTAATTCAGATATTCATCTCTATGATCATATCATAGATCTTTTATCCTCTTGTCACGACGATCTTTCAACTTCACCCTGAAATTACTTGAACCTTTCAATAATTCAGACTCGTGATTTATCAAGTAAATATACTCAACATCTACTCAAATCATCTGTGAAGTAAGAACATAACGATATCCACTACATGCCTCAACACTCATTGGATTGCACACATCAAAATGTATTACTTCGAACAAGTTGCTTTCTAGTTCCATTTTAATGAAAACGAGGCTTTCAGTCATCTTGCCCATGTGGTATGATTTGCATGTCTCAAGTGATTCAAAATCAAGTGAGTCCAAACGGTCCATTTGCATGGAGTTTCTTCATGCATATACACCAATAGACATGGTTCGCATGTCTCAAAATTTTCAAAAACGAGTGAGCCCAAAGATCCATCAACATGGAGCTTCTTCATGCGTTTTATACCGATATGACTTAAGTGGCAGTGCCACAAGTAGGTGGTACTATCATTACTATCTTACATCTTTTGGCATGAACATGTGTATCACTATGATCGAGATTCAATAAACCATTCATTTTAGGTGTAAGACCATTGAAGGTATTATTCAAATAAACAGAGTAACCGTTATTCTCCTTAAATGAATAACCGTATTGCGATAGACATAATCGAATCATGTCTATGCTCAACGCAAACACCAATCTCGATGGTAGAGGAAGCGTGCGATGCTTGATCATATCAACATTGGAAACACTTCCAACACATATCGTCAGCTCACCTTTAGCTAGTCTCCGTTTATTCCGTAGCTTTTATTCCGAGTTACTAACACTTAGCAACCGAACCGGTATCTAATACCCTGGTGCTACTAGGAGTACTAGTAAAGTACACATCAACACAATGTATATCCAATATACTTCTATGGACCTTGCCAGCCGTCTCATCTACCAAGTATCTAGGGTAATTCTGCTCTAGTGGCTGTTCCCTTTATTACAGAAGCACTTAGTCTCGGGTTTGGGTTCAACCTTGGGTTTCTTCACTAGAGAAGCAGCTGAATTGCCGTTTCATGAAGTATCCCTTTGTGCCCTTGCCCTTCTTGAAACTAGTGGTTTCACCAACCATCAACAATTGATGCTCCTTCTTGATCTCTACTTTAGTGGTGTCAAACATCGCGAATATCTCAAGGATCATCATATATGCCCCTGATATATTATAGTTCATCACGAAGCTCAAGCAGCTTGGTGGTAATGACTTCGGAGAACCATCACTATTTCATCTGAAAGATCAACTCCCACTCGATTCAAGCGATTGTTGTACTCAGACAATCTGAGCACAAGTTCAACAATTGAGCTTTTCTCCCTTAGTTTGCAGGCTAAGAAAATCGTCGGAGGTCTTATACCTCTTGACGTGGGCACGAGCCTGAAATCCTAATTTCAGCCCTCAAAACATCTCATATGTTTCGCGACGTTTCAAAACGCCTTTGGTGCCTCAACTCTAAACCGTTTAACTGAACTATCACGTAGTTATGAAAACATGTATGTCAGATGTTCGCAACATCCACAGACGACGTTCGAGGTTCAGCACACTGAGCGGTGCATTAAGGACATAAGCCTTCTATGAAGCAATGAGGACAATCCTCGGTTTACAGACCTAGTCTGCATAATTACTACTATCAACTTTCAACTAAATTTTCTCTAGGAACATATCTAAACAGTAGAACTGAAGCGCGAGCTACGACATAATTTGCGAAGACCTTTTGACTATGTTCAGGATAATTAAGTTCATCTTGTGAACTCCCACTCAGATAGACATCCCTCTAGTCATCTAAGTGATTACATGATCCGAGTCAACTAGGCCGTGTCCGATCATCACGTGAGACGGACTAGTCATCATCGGTGAACATCTTCATGTTGATCGTATCTACCATACGACTCATGCTCGACCTTTCAGTCTCTTGTGTTCCGAGGCCATGTCTGTACATGCTAGGCTCGTCAAGTCAACCTAAGTGTTTTGCGTGTGTAAATCTGTCTTACACCCGTTGTATGTGAATGTTAGAATCTATCACACCCGATCATCACGTGGTGCTTCGAAACAATGAACTGTCGCAACGGTGCACAGTTAGGGGGAACACTTTCTTGAAATTATTATGACGGATCATCTTATTTACTACCATCGTTCTAAGAAAATAAGATGTATAAACATGATAAACATCACATGCAATCAAATAGTGACATGATATGGCCAATATCATATTGCTCCTTTTGATCTTCATCTTTGGGGCTCCATGATCATCATCGTCACCGGCATGACACCATGATCTCCATCATCATGATCTCCATCATCGTGTCTTCATGAAGTTGTCTCGCCAACTATTACTTCTACTTCTACAGCTAACGGTTAGCAATAAAGTAAAGTAATTACATGACGTTTATGTTGACACGCAGGTCATAAATAAATTAAGACAACTCCTATGGCTCCTGCCGGTTGTCATACTCATCGACATGCAAGTCATGATTCCTATTACAAGAACATGATCAATCTCATATATCACATATCATTCATCATATTCTTCTTGGCCATATCACATCACATAGCATACCCTGCAAAAACAAGTTAGACGTCCTCTAATTGTTGTTTGCATGTTTTACGTGGCTGCTATGGGTTTCTAGCAAGAACGTTTCTTACCTACGCAAAAACCACAACGTGATATGCCAATTGCTATTTACCCTTCATAAGGACCCTTTTCATCGAATCCGATCCGACTAAAGTGGGAGAGACAGACACCCGCTAGCCACCTTATGCAACTAGTGCATGTCAGTCGGTGGAACCAGTCTCACGTAAGAGTACGTGTAAGGTCGGTCCGGGCCGCTTCATCCCACAATGCCACCGAATCAAGATTGGACTAGTAACGGTAAGCATATTGAACAAAATCAACGCCCACAACTACTTTGTGTTCTACTCGTGCATAGAAACTACGCATAGACCTAGCTCATGATGCCACTGTTGGGGAACGTAGCATAAATTCAAAATTTTCCTACGTGTCACCAAGATCTATCTATGGAGTCATCTAGCAACGAGGGAGGAGTGGATCTACATACCCTTGTAGATCGCGCGCGGAAGCGTTCAAGAGAACGGGGTTGATGGAGTCGTACTCGTCGTGATCCAAATCACCGATGATCCTAGCGCCGAACGGACGGCACCTCCGCGTTCAACACACGTACGGAGCAGCGATGTCTCCTCCTTCTTGATCTAGCAAGGGGAAAGGAGAGGTTGATGGAGATCCAGCAGCACGACGGCGTGGTGGTGGAAGTAGCGGGATTCCAACAGGGCTTCGCCAAGCGCTGCGGGAGGAGGGAGATGTGTCATGGGAGGGAGAGGGAGGCGCCAGGGCTTAGGTGTTGCTGCCCTCCCTTTCCCCCACTATATATAGGGCCAAGGGAGAGGGGGGCGCAGCCTTTGGCCCTTCCTCCAAGGAAGGGTGCGGCCAAGGGAGGAGTCCCTCCTCCCCAAGGCACCTCGGAGGTGCCTTCCCCCTTTAGGACTCTTCCTTTCCCTCTTCTCTTGGCGCATGGGCCTCTTGGGGCTGGTGCCCTTGGCCCATATAGGCCAAGGCGCACCCCCTACAGCCCATGTGGCCCCCCGGGGCAGGTGGCCCCACCCGGTGGACCCCCGGGACCCTTCCGGTGGTCCCGGTACAATACCGGTGACCCCGAAACTTGTCCCGATGGCCGAAATAGCACTTCCTATATATAATTCTTTACCTCCGGACCATTCTGGAACTCCTCGTGACATCCGGGATCTCATCCGGGACTCTGAACAACTTTCAGGTTACCGCATACTAATATCTCTATAACCCTAGCATCACCGAACCTTAAGTGTGTAGACCCTACGGGTTCGGGAGACATGCAGACATGACCGAGATGACTCTCCGGTCAATAACCAACAGCGGGATCTGGATACCCATGTTGGCTCCCACATGTTCCATGATGATCTCATCGGATGAACCACGATTTCAAGGACTTAATCAATCCCGTATACAATTCCCTTTGTCTAGCGGTACGATACTTGCCCGAGATTCGATCGTCGGTATCCCGATACCTTGTTCAATCTCGTTACCGGCAAGTCTCTTTACTCGTTCCGTAACACATCATCCTGTGATCAACTCCTTGATCACATTGTGCACATTATGATGATGTCCTACCGAGTGGGCCCAGAGATACCTCTCCGTCACACGGAGTGACAAATCCCAGTCTCGATTCGTGCCAACCCAACAGACACTTTCGGAGATACCCGTAGTGCACCTTTATAGTCACCCAGTTACGTTGTGACGTTTGGCACACCCAAAGTATTCCTACGGTATCCGGGAGTTGCACAATCTCATGGTCTAAGGAAATGATACTTGACATTAGAAAAGCTTTAGCGAATGAACTACATGATCTTTGTGCTAGGCTTAGGATTGGGTCTTTGTCCATCACATCATTCTCCTAATGATGTGATCCCGTTATCAACGACATCCAATGTCCATGGTCAGGAAATCGTAACCATCTATTGATCAACGAGCTAGTCAACTAGAGGCTTACTAGGGACATGGTGTTGTCTATGTATCCACACATGTATCTGAGTTTCCTATCAATACAATTCTAGCATGGATAATAAACGATTATCATGAACAAGGAAATATAATAATAACTAATTTATTATTGCCTCTAGGGCATATTTCCAACACACACCTCTCCGCATTTGCAAATAAGGCCTTCCCTCATTCATCCTTTTCTCTAACAAGATAAAATACTCATACAAATGCATCTTGATGTTACGTGCAATGCACGGGCATTATGGGGTTTCAGCCGAGAAATACTCAGACAGGCTCACGGTTCTGGACTTTGGGCCATAGGCCGGTGGGCCTGCATGTTTGGGGGACCATGTGTTCTACCTCAGCGCTTTTCATATTGCAAGCGGTCGGTACGATGCTGCTTTTAGATGTTGTCGCAAGGCGAATACACAAAATTGAATAAAGCACAACAGCTGTTGGAATGAAATCAAACGATAGTTCCTAACCAACAATCAGAGTTGCAATTCTAACAATGATATTGTCGTACTACTTATACACACATGACACTTGTTTCACCATGCCAGATTATTACATCAAAATCTCTGGCGGATAGATCAGTTCGGCAGTACTGAAAAATTTCAAAGTTGATTTGGACCAGCTCTCCTTGCCGAGAAAGTTCGATTTTGACATCATCCCCTACCGCAAGATATGATTTAGATTTGAACCTTGACCATCCTTTAGCATCAATCATCATGCGACCATCCTTTGTACTTACGATATATTGAGCAGGTTCATTCACACCAAGGCTGCGCATGGTAAGAGAAAGTTGGCCGTTGTTGCCCGGATTGTTGAACGACTCCCTTGTTGCTCTAGGAATTCTCTGTTTGCAAACAAGAAGACATACCCAAACAGTTAGATCAACATAGTGAATCATGTGAAACAACATGGAAATAAAAAAGAACGAAACACTTGGGCGGCCAATGCTTACCAAGAAGGTGGACATGTCAGTTTTTGAAAGTACTTTGGTATATGAAGTGCGAACTCCATCCCAGTATGGTGCCGGTGCAACTCCTCGTTTGGTTGCCGCTGCATGGACCGGAGCAGATGCAAGTGCAAGTGTTGGTGCAAGTGCCGAAGCCACTGCTGCTACCGGAGATGGTGCTCCTTGTAGAGCTGGTGCCGGTGTTGGAGCAGGTGCCGGTGTCGATGCCCGATCCTCTGGTAGATCAACCTGATTTGCTGACGCGGTCGCTACCCAATTCTCAGCTGGATCAGACTGAGCTACTGCCGTTGTCAGTGCTAGAGCAACTGCCGGTGCTCGATCCGTTGATGACGGTGGTACCGATGTGCGAGACAGCGGCGATCGTGTCTGGTCTGCTATGATTAGCTTTCTAACTTGACTAGGCTTCGAGACCGTGATCCAATTTTTTTCTTCATTTCTTTTAAACGCGAGAAGGACTAATTATGGCGTTTTTGTTAAACCAAACTGCAGTTCATCATAGGGATTCAGCTTGTACTCAGACAACAGACTGATCCATTTTTTTCCAGTAATATAAGTGATGGACAGTGCCTTCGTTACTGACATAAGATAAGAAGTGAAACCTGCAAAAATAGCCATTGTAGAGCAAACCAACCGGTTTATTCTTTGACGAATGTCACATGGCAAAACCTGCATTGTCAAATTGCAGGAAAAGAAAGAAAACATGACATTAAATCAATAAGATTTAGATAGTAAATCAATAAGATTTACTTGATGTGACACGAGTGAATCCTTACCAGGAAATCACTATGTTGAAGTACTAAACAGAAGATTGATCGTCCAACTACGGGTGGCATGCAGGGGCCCGCCTACACAAACAGGACAGTCCAAAGGTCGTGATAAATCATATGGACAGAACATCCATCGGACTGGAAATCCTGGTGGGTGCGATAAACCCTGCAATGCATACAGATATTGGAGTGTAACCATAATTGATAAACTGTCCTCACAAAAAAGATGACCTGGATACTTCAAAATATACAGACTGAATTGAGTGGACAGACATTAACATAGACTGTTCTCAGGACTGACCACACACCAAAAGCGGCAGTACTAATAAACAATACAGGGTTCACAAACACAAATCAAGTACTGAACAATAGTACTTACTACAGACAAGCAAAGTTGCACTAATTAAACTCTGCAGACTATTTCTTGCCACCGACCTACGGGTTGAATGTAACGCCCTCGATGCGGCTATATCTCCTACGTGTCGAAGCATGACTTGGAGGCATAACCGCATTGAAAGCAATGTCGCAAGTGAGGTAATCTTCACACAACCCATGTAATACATAAGGGAAAGAGGTACATGGTTGGCTTACAATCACCACTTCACACAATTACATGAATAAAACATTAAATCAACCAGATACAATCAAGGTCCGACTACGGAACCAAAATAAAAGAAGACTACCCCAAATGCTACACAGATCCCCGATCATCCCGACTTGGCTCCACTACTGATCAACTCGGAACAAAACAACATAAAGGACAAGATCTCCATCGAGCTCCTCCTTGAGCTTGGTTGCGTCATCTGCACGGACTCATCGGCACCTGCAAGCTGGTTTTGGAAGTATCTGTGAGTCACGGGGACTCAACAATCTCACACCCTCGTGATTAAGACTATTTAAGATTATAGGTAAGGTAATGGTATGAGGTGGAGCTGCAGCAAGCGACTAGCATATTTGGTGGCTAACATACGCAAAAGAGAGCGAGAAGAGAAGGCAAAGCACGATCGAACAACTATGATCAAGAAGTGATCCTAGAACAACCTACGTCAAGCATTACTGCAACACCGTGTTCACTTCCCGGACTCCGCCGAGAAGAGACCATCACGGTTACACACGCGGTTGATGTATTTTAATTAAGATCAACTTCAGGTTTTCTACAACCGGACATTAACAAATTCCCACCTGCCCATAACCACGGGCACGACTTTGAAAAGTTAAAATCCTTGCAGGGGTGTCCCAACTTAGCCCATCACAAGCGCTCATGGTCAACGAAGGATATTCCTTCTCCCAAGACAATCCTATCAGGCTCGGCATCCAGGTTACAAGACATCCTCGACAATGGTAAAACAAGTCCAGCAACACTGCCCGAATGTGCCGACAAATCCCGATGGGAGCTGCACATATCTCGTTCTCAGGGCACACTCAGATGAGACTAGCTACGAGTAAAACTAACCCTCAAGTTTCCCCGAGGTGGCCCCGCAGGCAGCTCGGTTCAGACCAACACTTAGAGAAGCACTGGCCCCGGGGGGTTAAAACAAAGATGACCCTTAAGTCTGCAGAACCTAAGGGAAGGTGGTAGGTTGTTAGTGCAAATGGTAAAACCAAGGTTGGGCTTTGCTGGAGGAGTTTTATTCAAGGCGAACTGTCAAGGGGTTCCCATTATAGCCCAACCGCGTAAGGAACGCAAAATCCGGGAACATAACACCGATATAAAGGAAACTAGGGCGGCAAGAGTGGAAAAAAACACCAGGCATAAGGCCGAGCCTTCCACCCTTTACCAAGTATATAGATGCATTAATTAAATAAGAGATATTGTGATATCCCAACAGAATATCCATGTTCCAAACATGGAACAAGCTCCAATCTTCACCTGCAACTAACAACGCTATAAGAGGGGCTGAGCAAAGCGGTAACATAGCCAAACAACGGTTTGCTAGGACAAGGTGGGTTAGAGGATTGGCTTAACAATATGGGAGGCATGATAAGCAAGTGGTAGGTATCGCAGCATAGGCATAGCAAAAGAGCGAGCAACTAGCAAGCAAAGATAGAAGTGATTTCGAGGGTATGGTCATATTGCCTGAAGTCCCGCAAGGAAGAAGAACGAGTCCATGAAGAAGACAAACGGACGTAGTAAAACGGGTCCTCACAAACGTGACGTTATCGGAACCAACCCGAAGAAGCAACACGGAAAAGAAGCACACAACATAGTAAACAACCAACACATGAACATGGTATGATATGCGGGATGCGGTATGCGATGCACATGCATGATTTGACAAGGAATGATTGAACCTGGCCTCAACCTGGAAATCCAAGAGTGACACTGGAAAGGTGAGGTGATTTTGGTTGAAATCTATATAAAGATCACCAGAATCGGATGCACGGTTTGGAAATGGCAAGCAAAACAAATATGGCACTGGTCTGCGATAATCAGCTAGTGACCAACTAAATGCATCGAGATAAAAATGATACAGCACTCAAACATGACAAAAAAAATACATGGCAGGGATCCACTCATGAAGCTTGACAAAAGATGAACACTGAGATATGGCTAATTCATCCATTAACAGATTCAAACAAGCATGGCAAAAGTGCAAATGATAACAGGTTTCAGACTTAGTGAAATTAACACAAGTCTGAAATTTATCATCAGGAAGCACACTTTAGAGCCTGAAAACTACAAGCTATGGGAACTTAACACGGAAAATCAAGGCATGGCATGAAGCTACTCAAAGCACTTTACAAAAGTCCCTTAGTGACCTTGAGCCAAAAGGGATCAGAAAGTTCAATTGCAAGCATGTGAACATGGCAAAAACATAAACTGATTCAGACTTAGTGAAAAACTGGAGCATGTCAAAACAGTTAACAAGTCAGCATGTTTACGAGCTCGATGCACTCACTACAGAGAATGGCGCGACAAACTAAGCATACACCCATCAATAAGACATGGAAAGAACAACAACATAGCATGCACGGATCAATAGCAACATCCTCGGCAAAATCGCTAAACATGTCAACAATCTACCAGGAACATTTTATAGCAAAAGTAGAGCTCGATTGACTCAAGCTAGGGTGCTCCATAAATTCAAACAAAGACATGGATTGATATATCACCACAATGTTAACAAAACATCCTTACTGATCATCCTCAAAAGAGGCACGGATCACTAGGAAGCAACATGAACATATGGCATAACAACAAAATCAGGACAAGGACTTAGTGAAATTCTAAGTCCCTGAAAACAGCATCACCGATTACGCTACTTTGCAAGCTTGTGCTAGTAACCAAAAATATCACAAAAATACATGGGAAGCACCTCTGTAAATATGTCATGGCATATAACAAAACACATTTAGAGCTCAGGTTCATAGCATGCACACATTAATCATGGCAAAAATGACAAAATGCCATTTGGTGAAACAGATCTGACAAATTCATCACATAGCCCTCTTCCAACAGCATTTCGGGCATCAAGATGAGATCAAATGAAAATGATGCAATGAGATTAAATGATATACTCGTTGAGGCAAACATTTTGATATGCTACACGCTCAAAACGGAGCCACGGAAGATGAGTTATGATGCGATGAAAATGCCCAATAATACTGGAATCTGGGGGACTTAGACATATTTCCAGATCTAAAACTGAGCGTAAGATAGTAAGGGTCGCACGGGGCGAGAGATAAGGTAATCGTCGGTGGCTCACCCCAAATGGGCTTGGCCCAGCTGAGGAGGAGGTAGGCGGGGCAGGCCGGCGCTGGACCTCCGCGGGCCGGTTGGCTGGGCCAGCTCGGCTCCACCGATCCCTCCTGGATCAGGGAGGCAGAGCGAGGCGGTGGCTCCGACGCGACGCCGGCGAGGCAGGTCGGCGAGCCGGCGAGGGAACGGTGCAGGGAGATGCGGGGACGGCCGGATCCGGTCCGGCGGGGCCAGATCCGGGGCCGGGCGACGTCGGCGAAGGTGGTGCGCGCTGGCGAGGCGTGCGGCGGTGGTTGTCGGTCAAGGCGGCGGACGGCGGGGTAGGGCGCCATGGCGAGCTCGCCGGCAGGAGGAAGTGCGGCGGCGCGCGGGCGAAGGCGGCCGGCGCGGTTCGGGCGGGGCGCTCGCGGAGCGCGGCGGGAGCGAGAATGGGCCGGGAGGGCCTGCGATGGGCTCCAGCGGGCCCGCGCGGCTGGGTCGCTGATGGAGACACATGGCGATGCGGGAGTGGTGGAGAGCACCGGCGGGGCTGAGGTGGCATGTCCTCATTGGGCGGGGTGAGGTGGCCGGCTGGGTGGACGCGTCCGCCGGCGAGCGGACATGTCCGGCAGCGCGGAGGGTGGGGTTTTTAGGGATTCGGGGAAAAAGATCCGAAAACGAAAATGGAGAGGTCTATTTATAGAGGTAGAGGGAGCTAGGAAGCTCCAAATGGAGTGCGGTTTTCGGCCACACGATCGTGATCGAACGACTGAGATGATGGAGGAGGTTTAGGTGGGTTTTGGGCCACTTTGGAAGGGTGTTGGGCTGCGACACACACGAGGCCTTTTCGGTCCCTCGGTTAACCGTTGGAGTATCAAACGAAGTCCAAATGGCACGAAACTTGACAGGCGGCCTACCGGTAGTAAACCAAGGCCGCATGACAAGTCTCGGTCCAATCCGAAAATGTTTAACACCCGCACACGAAAAGAGGTAGAAAGGGACACCGGGTGACATAGGAGCGCCTGATTGCAAAACGGACAACGGGGAAAATGCTCGGATGCATGAGACGAACATGTATGCAAATTAAATGCACATGATGACATGATATGCAATGCATGACACACAAGAAATGATAAGGCAACAACAGCGAATAACTGGAGGACAACTGGCACATTGGTCTCGGGGCGTCACAACACTCCACCACTATGAGAGGATCTCGTCCCGAGATCTAGAATGGCACCGGAGGGAAAAACGGAAGAGAAAGAGAAGAGGTAAAGCTAAGTTGCTTCTTGACAAACGAGTGAAACCTAAGAACCTTGAGAGGTTAAGCCATTGAAAGAAAGAATGCAATGGAGGTGAACAAAGTTGAAAGCACTCCGTTAGAAAAGAGGGACAAGGAAGAACAACTTCGAGCAGCACTCCGGTTGAGAAGTTATGCAAGACTTGATACAAAGAAAAGAACTTGAGAAGAGGATACGACACTCCGGTTAAACAAGATAGAGAAGGAATAAGACTGATATAATTTGGACAACACTTCGGCTGTAAATGGAAGAAATTGAGCATGATCTTGACAAACCGAGATGAGGAGTGAAAAGAACAACATCACAATGCCTCCGGACGAAAAAAGAATAGAAGATAGGTAATTGAAATAGGAGAAAGGAGAAGAAAATGCCAACTTCTGCCACAAAAGAGCTTGAAAAGGCATCTTTAGGAGAAGGTTCGAACGGAGTTGTTGGAAAACCAACAACAAAAAGGATAAGCTTGACATGTGCTTATAGAAGGCCTCTCAACAATATGAAGTGACAACTTGCCACCCACGTAAAAGATTTGATTGATATCAATAAGGAGACGAGAAATTATTTCACTGGGAGGATAGATGAAGAACTTGGATCATATATCATCACCATTAATAGCAACAATCCTTAGGGAAAGCTTTAGGTGAAATATAACCCAAGATAATTCAAATGACGAGCTTGATGGATTTAAAATATCTCATCCTTGACAACACGTGAATCATGAAACATGAACTCAAATTATCAAGAATGACATAATACCACCTCCAATGATACGGTGGAAAGAATTGCACTCTGGATTGCGAGATGAAGAATACTTGAGCTCCTTAGAAAAGAATCTCGATGAAAACTTCGAGAAGGAATTAAATCCTTTATGAACCATCATGTAGAATCTTCATGAAGAACTCCGGTAGTAAAAGAATGATCAAACGAGAGGAAAGAGAAGTTGAAAACACAAGGTGAAGACTTGCAAAGATTAGATGGATCTTGACGATGAAACAAATTGAGAGAGCTTGGAACTCCGGAAAAGAAAAGATGAAACAATTGAAACCGGGAATTTGATAAGCCTCCGAAATAAGGTATTAATCACTTGGATGAACAAGAATAAGAATTATGTTATGCTTATCCTTCACCAATTAAATTGATGACAATGAACGGGTTTGGCATATTGCTTATTCTCGTAGAGTGGATTAAGATAGATATAGCTCAAACTTAAGAAGGTCTTCAATGAACCACCTGTAGAATTAGGAAACAACGAATGAATTGATATGATAAGAAAGAAAAAAATCTTGAATGAACCACCGTAAGCATTGACAAAGAACGAAGTAAAGGGATAAATCACCGGAAAGGATTAGAGAACGAATGTAAATACCTGAGGGAAATTAGACCCACGAGAACAAAAGATCACGAGCTGATTAGAGAATATACTTGAATGATGCACCGGTAAAATTAGAGAACGAGAGCTGAAAGCTGAGAAATGAATAATATTTGAAAAGATGGCCTTCGGAGGAAATAAATGGAAAACAACTCATGAAATGCTCCGGGTGGGTGAAAATAATTTTGACAATCGAAAACGATTATGAGAGGATGGTCTCGAACTAGAGCCACGAATCTCTGAGAGAACGGAGAAGATATGGATGTAAAACTCTTCTTCGGTCTTCAAATTCTGAGAATTACGGCGGGACACACCACCGTGAATTGTTGAGACGCTCCAGAATAAAGAAGAATAGAAAAGTCGAACCAATGATTAAAAGCATTTGAAAGATCTTGGAGACAAGACATAAGACTGCTGACAATTCATTCTTACGTCAAACTTTGAAAAGAATTTTGAGGATAGCTCCGGGAAAATTAAGAAGAGTCAGGTAAGATCCTGGGAAAAGACCTATGGGTTAGGGCCCACTCAAAAGAATCACCGTTGAAATGATTTAAAGAGAGAGATTGCACCGGTTGAATTAAAAGACTTGAGTGAGATAACAGCCTCGAGATATCTTGAGCACTCCGGAACAATTGAATAGCAAACGGGGAATGATTATGAGGTGCACCGGCATAAGAAAAGCATTGGGCAAAAGAAAAGACTATGGTTAATACCAAAGCTTGAACTGAATCCACCAGAGAAGGAAAAGAGCAAATAATGATGAACTTGAGGCTTCATTAGTATCCTCATGAGAATCACCGGATAAGAACATTGACGGAAAAGGAATGGAGAGGCTTCCCATGAATAAAATGATAGTTGAATAAGAAATCTGAGTCCTTGAAGAAAAAGGGTGGGAGGGTGGGAAAACAAAGGCAACTTGGGATGGATGAAACAAACACCGTTGAGACGAAACTGATAATTGATCTTGCGAATGTTGAAGTTATCGGATCCACTTGAAGAGAAACACGCCGGTTGAAAAGGATTGATAGCACAATCTCGATGATCAAGAAGGATTTGTATTCACTCCTGGAGACCGAAGTCCAGAACATTGTGGCCTTCCTTGAAACTAGGGCCAACGTCCAGGAGTATGCCAACAATGGCGCAAGACGCCGCCGTCGCCATCGATCAGTGGCTCGACGACACATAGAGCACGGCAGAGGAGCTGCTTCCCACCGCAAGACGCCCTCGCCACCGCCGCATAATCTATTTGCCATGAAAAACCTTAGGATTGCTTAAAATCCGAACGTTTATCATTTCCGTTTATTTTAGATCGATCGTCATATAATTTAAAGTTGGATTCAGACTAAATGAAATCTATGGTTTGATCGATTGAATCTTCTGCTAGAGCAGTATCAAATTAAATATAAAACGTCATCAAGCCACATGTATTCCTTGTCATCCAACGACCTAGACTGCTTCAATGTCGAGCGCTCAACACGTTTAGCGTGCAGTTAATTTCATGCCAAAAATAGTGCTAATCACATAATAACATGCAAATAATATCCAACTTAATATCCGCATCCACTTAATATACTTCCAAATTAACCTGCATTGCACGTACACACTCACTAGTGCTCCTAGCACGTGAAACTGGTGTCGTAACTTATGAATGCTTCCAGATATGGTCAATGGCAACATCGCCCGCAAGTTCTTTGTGTTTGCCCATGCGTCTAAACGCAGAAGGGGAGGAGAGAGAGCACACATGGAACCCACCAGTAAGTGAAGGCGGATAGTACTAAAAATAATATTACATGTTATCAATTAAATAGGCTGTGATAATATAAAAACATTATGTGAACAAAGGGAGGTACAACAAACATTGCTGTTCTACGTATGTTGCCTATTGATGTGCGACTTGAAGGCCCTGGTCCCATGTTCGATCCTCGTCCTTTATTTTTTAATTTGTATATGGGTCCAAATTTGTTTCATGACATGTGGGCCCCTCGGTGTGTAGTTTGTAGCACTTTAATTTGTGGTTCCAAATTTGTTCCATTCCAAGTGGACTATCGGTGTGTAGTTTTGTAGCTTATTTATAATAATTAAAGAGAACAACAGAGTTTTTTGCAATAATACCATGGTGCGACGTTGAAGGCGAGAAAGGACGTGCGAGAGAGCGATGACCGAGCCAGAGGGAAATCAACTAGGGGAGTTGCGGGGGTTGCAACGATGTTTCGTGTAGTTGTGGGCCGAATGCAACGAAAATATAATCTAAACCAACCGGAATAAATGCCTACACAAATTAATCCAAGGTTGGAGTGCCCCTCGCAATGTAAATAGCTCCGTATTTGCGAGGGATGGAGAGGTAGCTTCAATGTGTGGAAGATATAGCGTGAGAAAGTGAGGTCAATCGAGAGACATATAGATAGAGAGACAAAGTGAGCGTGGTCCGACATTCATGGAACAAATATATATGATCTGGAGAGATATTGTCCGATTGAGCTTTTGGCAAGGGTGAGGGCTGTAAGATAGAGCTTGAGAGATGATCTAGTCACATACATGTAGATATATTTTGTGTGTGGGAGGAAGCAAGGTCAATCAATCACATAGGGTCGTCGTGCAATCGAAAGAGTGAGACGGGTTGGAGAGTGACCTAGTTAGACAATGTGCGTGAGAGAGTATATAATGTGAATAAGTCGAACTGGGCTCAAACATGGCGATATATCATTTTTGTCCAAGAAAGAGCGAGGTCATTCGAGACATACAGAGAGAGAGAGAGGGAGAGAGAGCGAGTGTGGCTGTCGGTGTCAAAACCGGTGGATGTCGGGTAGGGGGTCCCGAACTGTGCGTCTAGGCCGGATGGTAACATGAGGCAAGGGACACTAAGTTGTACCCAGGTTTGGGCCCTCTTGATGGAGGTAAAACCCTACGTCCTGCTTGATTGATATTGATGATATGGGTGTTACAAGAGTAGATCTACCACAAGATCAGAGAGGCTAAACCCTAGAAGCTAGCCTACGGTATGATTGTATGTTGTGATTGTTGTCCTACGGACTATACCCTCCGGTTTATATAGACACCGAAGAGGGTTAGGGTTACACAAGGTCGGTTACAAAGGAGGAGATATCCATATACGTATTGCCTAGCTTGCCTTCCACGCCAAGTAGAGTCCCATCCGGACACGAGACGAAGTCTTCAATCTTGTATCTTCATAGTCTATCAGTCCATCCAATAGAGATAGTCCGGCTGTCCGGAGACCCCCTAATCCAGGACTCCCTCAGTAGCCCCCGAACCAGGCTTCAATGACGATGAGTCCGGCGTGCAGTTGTCTTCGGCATTGCAAGGCGGGTTCCTTCTCCAAATCATGTGTACCTGTCGAAATAATGTCCGGTTCCTTGTGATGGTTTGTATTTCTTGGCTTCCACGCCCAATAATGGCCACTTTCCACGTGTCGAGCGAATGTGAAGAGCCAGGGTGTTTTCACATTTACCCCCCTAGCTATGCAAATGAGCCGCCTATTTAAAAAGACAAGGATTCAGATCCAAATCACATCATCCTCCCTTGCCGAGCCTTCATCAGAGCGTACCTGATAGAGATCCATTCCACCATGGCCGGTCGACGCAGCTCCTCCTCTCGCACCCCTATCTCCAAGCCTGGAGATTGGGAGAGATGTTCCATCCCGCATAGCAAATTGGTGATGCTTCAGTCCAAGGGATTTGTTCCCCCCGCGTACTTGGTCCCAGTTCGAGCCGGGCTTGCCACCTATAATGGCGGAGAGGAAGCGGAGAGCTATCCCAATCCCTCCAAGGGAGAGCGGGTGTGCCTTGTCCCTTATCTGGTAAGAGGGCTCGGATTCCCAATCCATCCATTTCTCCAAGGGCTTCTGGAGTTCTATGGCCTCCAGCCGCACAACCTCACGCCTGCTTCTCTGCTGCATATCACGGGATTCGTAGCCCTTTGTGAGTTACTTTTGGGCTGTGAGGCTCATTTCGCTCTGTGGAAGAAGCTGTTCTATCTGGTGCCCCGTTCTAAGAAGGGATCAATATATCAAGTGGGCGGAGCCAAAGTGTGGCGTATCGCCGGGACCGGATACCTATCCGGGACCCCAAAGGAGACGTCCGAAGACTGGCCTTCAGAATGGTTTTATATAGAACATGTCCCCCTTCCAGACCCTATTCGGATCGGCCTTCCAAAGTTTGACAACGCCCCTTTGAAGAAGCGCCAGAGTTGGCGTCCACGGAGCCCCCTGGAGGAAGACGACCGGTACATTCTTTATCTGATGAGCCGGATAAGCTCTTTAGCTCGATCCAGATTGAGCATGATCGAGGTCATGGCTATATGCATTATGCGGGGGGTGCAGCCGCTCCAATACGGAGGCCACCCCATGTGGGACTTCAACGGGAAGGATGACGCCACTCGCCACGGCCGCAAAGGGCCGGGATCAGCTGCTGATCTAATAAATATCTTGTCTACTTTGTACAAGGGAGAAGAGGAGGAGTTCCTTCGTATCAACCCGCACGGCGGATTCTCCATGTACAATCCTCCGAGCTGGGTAAGCGGAGATTTTTTCTCGCACATCCATTTAGTATTCCCGTAGTTTAAGTATTCAGTCTAGCGATTTGATCGCAAGAGCCGCGCCAGGCAGTAAAGGAGATAAACAGCCCTCCTACACAGCCCGAAGACCCTGGACGGTCCCTTGACCCGGCCTCTCAAGAGGATCCGGACATATGCGTGGAGCTGATCGACGGGGTTTTTTTTACTAAGGGAGTAATGATAATACCTTGGTGGCCATTACGGCCAATTACCCTGGGCTAGTTCCAACCTCACAGGTGACTGAGACCAAAATTCCAACACTTAAAAAGGGGTCCCTCCTTGTGCTCTTTTTTTTCATTGCCGTATAACAGCCGTGTCTTGCAGGGGAGGTCCTGGGGGCAGAAGGTCGAGCCTATGGCAACTAGCCAACAAGGGGCCGCTAGGCCAGGCAGGCTGAAAAGATCCGCAGTCTGGATGGAGGCACCGGCGCAGCGGTATGGCGTGCCATCTTTATTGCAAGATATTACTTACAGGGGCATTGTAACATCCCAAAATTCTAAATTTTGGAATGTTATAATAAATAGATAGATTTGATTGATTGTTTGATTGATTGTCTGAAAGTGAGTGAATTCGAAACTATTGAAAGTTAAATGAGAGGGAATAAAAGGACTTTCCCAAACTTTCATATTTGCTTTTATGATCTCCATGAATTCAAATTCTTTTCAACACAAAACCGTTGAGAGAAGATGACATGACTTCTTCCATTTAAAATGAAAAGGGTGTTTGAAAAATATTTGAATTCCATTGGGAAATATTTTCCACTTCAGAAACTTTATGCAACTCAATGATTTTCACGAGAGAAGATAAAATGACATCTTCAAATTATGAAATATGAGTTGGGAGTTTCAAAGGATCAATTTCAAGTCCTTTTGGAATTAATTTTCAATTTGGATTTATTTGAGTTTTATTCAAATTATTTTTCTCCAAAAATAAAATATATGGAAATTAGGGTAACATGATTCCCTACATTAGAAAATTGGAGAAAAATTAATTTGAAATCATTTTGGTATTTTTAAAATGATTTTTGTTGAATTTTAATAGACCAGTAGCACTGTTTGAATTATTAGAATTTGTGTGTACTTTATTTAATGCTAGAAAAATGTTCATGTCGTAGAAAATCGTTTTCTGAAAATTTTGATATATAATATGCCAATATAAAGTTTTATTTTATTTTCGTTTTTCAGTTTATCGCATTCTGTAAAAAAAAATTAAAAAAACCGCGCGGCCGGCCGAAAAAAAAAACTGCACCGCGCGGCCGGCCGAAGGCCTTTAGGCCCATCGCCTCTTTTCTTCTCTGTTTCGTATATTTTCGTCTACGTTTAGTCCCACATTGCCTAGCCTTTGACCCCTAAGCCTCTTTTCCACCAATAAATATAGACCCATAGAGCCTCCAAAAATCATCCAATTCGGGTTAAATCAATATTTTGGTTTGACTAGATTTATTTAAGAAAAATATATTTTTTCTCTCCGGCGCGACTTCTGGATTTTGTCTCCACTCTTCAAAGTTGTCTTTTCTCTGCCTTATAAAGGTATCTTTCTTTATTTTTTTCTTATCCTTCCATAGTTTATTATTTTTAGACTAATACGATAGAATAATTAGATTATCAATTAGTCTACGTATTTATACGTTAGACCCTAGGCCGTAGCTATTTTTTTTCTCTCTTCCGTAAAACAGCTTGGTCCTGATTTTTCAAATAGCCATAACTTTTTACTCGTTTGCCCAAATCCAACGAAACCACCGCCCACTTCTTCGTTATGATGTTCTCTATCCAGTAATCCAACCCAAACATGTTTTTGAAAATTTTAAAATTTGAATTAGATCAGATTTGAATTCAAACATCTTTTGATCATATCTTTTTATCCGTAACTCCGTTTGAGTTGATTCTTTTTGCAAATCGAAGCTCTTGACCTAAACATTCTAATAAGGCCAAATTCACATAATTTTGGTACTGTTAGAAATTGTTTTATGTTGCAAGAGTTATTTGCTTGGTTTTGATGTTTCCGAATCGTCTTCTTCGATCTTTCTGATCTTTTGAGTGATTGCTTATGTGTGGTTACTATTGCTTGCTTACGATAGATTGACCGGAGTGTGACGAGTAGATCTATCAAGATTTTGAGTGCGAATCATCTTCATCAACATTGCATGCAAGTTCACACTTTGATCATACTTTTTCTACAACCCAGTTTTATTGCATTAGATCAATCCTCACACATTGCATGATTAGGATCTAATTAAATTGTGGGATGGGAAGTAGATGAGGTAGTACCTATTACCTGTTTATTATCAAACCTTTGGGAGTTACTTCTATGTTTGCTTAATATGCCATGCTATGCTAGTAGACGTGGATTGGGTGAGTGAAATCCATGACAGATGTGAGATTGATAATTAATGGTTTATTTAAGGTGGCAACTTAAGCACACATCTGGGTGGATTGAGGCACCTGGGGTTTCCAGGACTTGCCTATTTTTCTTTTGGACCGCCACCCAGGCTCAAAGGGATCATGAGATTATTCATACTAGAAACTTCCGTGTGCAGCCACAAGCCATTATGGGCTCTGGCATAGTTGACTAAGTTGTGCGAACTCTTACAGTGGTAGACTAGCAGATGTAGGGGTTGTAGGTGGTACGGTCTACCCAATCGTAAGGTGCTAGCGCTTCTGAAAGACTATGTCTCGGTCATCCGTCTTCTCAAACACCATGTAGTGCGAGAAAACAAACGGAGGCGATCGAGTCTTGTGGGGAAAAGTGCGCAAACCTCTGCAGAGTGTATAAACTAATCATGATTAGCCGTGTCCCCGGTTATGGACATCTTGAGTATCTAGTTCTTGGATTATCATGTTGATCTCATCACGTTACTTTAAATGAATATTGTTGGGTTTAATGATGTTACTTAATTGGGATTGAGAATGCTGTCAACCATTCTCAATGTTCAACAACCACCATGATAGTTAAATAAAATTTATTCCTTTGTAGTAGGGAAAAATTGGCTTTTCGCAAAAACCTTATAACCATAGAGCTTTTCCACCAGCCAAATATGCATGTAGTGATAGCCTTTATTCATTTTCTCTATGATGTGAATTTGGCAGTACATTCAATGTATTGACCCGTTTCGGGCTGCAACGTCTCATGTTGCAGGATTATCTTACGACGAGTAAGTGATACGTTAGGGTTACGATTTCTACACTCAACTTTGCCGTTGGTGTTGATGGGAATCCACAACCTTGTTGCTTACGCTATATGGATTGAGGTAATAGTATTTACGTTACTTTATACATGTGATTTACCTCTGTTATAAATCCTTCGAGTACTGTGTGTGTCAGCATACCGATCCAGGGATGACACTTAAGCACAGAGACTTGATCCATTCGGGTCAGGTCGCTACAAGATGGTATCAGAGCACATGTTGACTGTAGGACGTGACCCTAGAAACTGGCAAGCCCATAGCAAAGATTTTTCTCTACAACTTTCCCTTTCAAAAAGATCTTTTACCTCTCTTCTCTTCTGAGCTTATTCAAAAATTCCCTTTAGCGAGACCATACCCCTTTCCCCTTTTGACCACACGAAGATTCGACTGATGAGACCACCCCAAGAAGTACGAGATATCGGACAACTAAGGCCACTTCGGAATGAAGAGTATTTTCCGTGCATCTGAATAATGGAAACTACAACGGTTGAAGGCCGAAGACAAGTAGAATTGGAAGGCTCTGAAGAATTCCCAGATTTATATGACCTAGGAAGGCTACCCTTATGGAACTTGGCAGACTATGGAAGTTGTCAATACCCGAGATCAAGGTGTATTGGAGAAAGACTGAAACAAGGAGCATGAGAACTCGAAGTTTTGTCAAAGAAAACCCTAAGGCAGGGGATATCAATTATGGAAGATAGCTCATGGCAATGACAAGGGCAGAAACACGGTTATCCGTGATGTCATCACCCGCTAATGCTATTGTCACCATGCTGAGTTAAGGATGCTAGTCTTCAGAATGGATTTGATGGAAGAAGGCTGATGGAGCACCTAGCATAAGATGAAGTTTTAGCCCTAGCCGGTGTATCACCAAGATCTGGAGTAGTACATCAAGAAGTTTAAAGCTACAAGAAGCCGTATTTTGACAAGGAGCATTTCATGAGGAACTCAGGATCCTGAAGATGAGAGTAGCCAAGCTGGAGGAGCTACAACCTCGAGATACCGGAGAATTGTCAGGAACTGAAGGACAGTATGACCATGGTTCATGTGAAGGATGTTGAAACCAGAAGTTTGAAATGCAACTCCGGAATATTAAAGGACGTCACGAGAGACTTCGCATCAACAGAGTTGATCTGGCAAAAGAACTTGAGAAAGACAAGCATGATCGGAAGAAGCCATTGGAGGCATGAACAAGGCTTGAAGAATTTGGAGACGTTGAAGATTTATTGACCTTAGAAGACCAAACCCCTGTTATATACCTACGTTAGATGCGGCGTTTGTGAGCTGTCATTTGTTTGATGTTTTTCGACAGCCACAACAAAAATCTGTCTTTTCAAAAACTTTTGTTTGTATTGTGTGCATCCCTCTCTATCTCTCTTATCTCACCTCAAACCCATGGACCCAATAGAGGATGAATGGAGATGAGCTTGTATTTTTGGGACCAATGAGTCAAATGGAGACAAACCGATGGATTCAGAACATGGAGGATCACATGGAGAATAACCCTATAGTTGGACATGATATGACCCAGCATGCTCTTCTGTGCTTTGAAAGAGGTGCTGCTACTTGGTGGAGGATGTACCAAACCATGAATGGATGGCAAGGAGTAACCACTTGGAAAGAATTTAAGTTGACTTTGCCAAAGTCTCGGTTTGTGTCCCAGAAGTTGAAACCTTATGGAAAGGATATAAAGAAACCTTGTGCATGCAAGCTTTGTGGAGAAATAGGACACACCCATAAAGAACACAAGGATGAATGCCCTAATTGTGAAGGAAGTCACCCAGTTGAAGAATGCCCAGTTAGGCAGATTACTTGTTTCTTGTGTGAAGGGACTACCCACTACCCTGCTCGGTGTCACATTTACCTCATGGTACAAAGAACCATCCAGCAGAAGAAAGAAGCAACGAGAGGAGCCCTTATGGAAAGTTTAGAAGAACCTGTGATGAAGGAAGATGTGGAGGACACACCCAAAGAAGAGCCAATTAAACCCTGCACCAAGTCATGCTATTCATGTGGGGAAGAAGGACACATCTCCCAGAATTGTTTGAATGGGGATTTAGTAGAATTCCCGACAGAGAAAGTAGAGTATGACCCACTGGAAATAGAAGCTCTGATGGGAATCGAAAAGTCCAGAAAGAGAAGTAGATTGGATTCCAGGAAGGATCTGAATCATGTCACCTGTTATAAGTGCAAGGAGCCAGGGCACTACCTCAGCAATTGCCCAAAAAAAGAAGCCAAGGACCCAAGTAGGCTATATAATCACAAGGAAACCTCGAAACTTGCCAGAAGTAATATGTTTCCGTTGTAATGAAGCAGGGCACTTTGCTAGAGATTTCCCCAAGGAGAAGGAAACTTGTGCTAGATAGTTGAGTTTGCAACAAAAGAAATGGAGTAGTAGAAGTGAGAACATTTTTCTTTTATATTAAGGTGTTGAGTTGAGACATGTAATGGAGAAGCGAGAGATTGTAAACATTTGAGAAGCATCGTTGGTACTGATATGGATTTTATGAGTTGTTACTCTATGAAGAAGGATTTTGACCATTTTTGAGGATAAAATAAATATGGTCTATGGAAGATTGTGCATTTTAAGGGTGGTAGTACCCTGTAATGGACTTCGGACAAAATGAATACGAGTTTTGTCTCGATATGTGTGATGCCCCAAGAGTATGTGGGATGAAGTTGGAGACCGACAGTTGTTTGGACCAAAGGTGATCAAAGGAGTGAGAAGAGAATGTTAAGTTGATTCGAGATAGATTGAAGGTAGCTCAGTCCAGGCAGAAGAGTTATGTAGACTCAAAAACTCAAGGAGGTAGTCTATGAAATTGGAGACAGAGCATGTCTTCATGTGTTCCCTCTGCGAGGAGTTAAACGAATTGGAGTTAAGGTAAAGTTAGCCCCGAGATTTGTAGGACCATACCGAGTTTTGGAGCGTATGAGAGAAGTGGCCTACAAGTTTGAGTTACCCGAAGGACTGTCAGGAGTTCAAGATGTGTTTCACGTTTCCCAGTTGAAGAAGTGCCATGCAGAGATGGCCAATATTCCCCTGTAAGGACGCTTGACCGCGGAAAGGATAATGATGTTCCACGAAGTGGAATATGGACTTCATAAGTATAAGTTTTTATCTCGGTATGAGGGATATCCCACGAGGATGAAGAACTATTGGATATAAAGGAGGTATGATGTTGGAAATATGGATCAATGGAAAATTCCATGATGAGTCTGAGTAATCATGTCCTAGTTTGGTGCCAATAGACGGAAGGAAGACAGTACAATTGGATGGATTTAAGAATACTAGGAAGTTGGAAGTTGGAATAATGATCGGTTGCCCGATGATAAGTTCAAGGACTACAAGTGATGAGATGTGCCATAACCCACAGGCCCCAGGACCTGCCAAGAAGCAAGCACATTCTTGCTGAAGGAAAAACCCTGGAAGTGGATATACCTTTGTCGACAGACGATTTTATAGGAGTTTACGCAAAACCTGAGAGTTGTGAAGGAACGATAGATGTTTGTCTGGCTTGCAGAATCAATGGATTATTCCGAACTTGGTTCGTCGACGAGAGAAATTCTGCAATGCTTGTGAGGATGACCGAGTGTTACAATGCGAGATTCGCTAAACCGTATACAAGGTAATGATTTGGGTGCGGGATGGATTGATCACCATACCGACTTACTCTTATTATTCGCCTTGCTATATGGGATGGTAAATCTGAGTGACTTACCTATAGTAGAGAGACGACGATCAAAACCCTGTTTAAACCTTAGAATGGTATAAGTATTTTTTTTCCTTGTACACGGCAGTTGTTGCCAACCGTAGGTTATACGGTGAGGATCAACCCAGACCCATTTCCTGCAGGAGAAACCATAAATTGTTGACCACCATGAGATATCGATAGTTGTTTAGTTTTGGCGCCAGACCCGTCAGCTAAGAAGACCCAATCTCGGAAGAACCTTACCAAGATGAAAGGATAGAAAAATTGTGGTAAGGTTATGCCACTACCGGAAGAGCCCGGATAAAGAATTATCCCGAAGATCTAAGAAGACCGACACTGTCAAGAATAAGGATGGAGTATATGAGTTTTGATAGAACCGTAACCATGCTTCTAAGGGTGGTAGCACCCCAGACCCTCTGTGATGATCGATGGATTTTGAGAAGACCCCAAACCCTAACCTTTTTCTTTCTAGCCTCTCCGAATCTCGAGGATGAGATTCCTTTTTAAGGGTGGTAGGCTTGGAACATCCCAAAATTCTAAATTTTGGAATGTTATAATAAATAGATAGATTTGATTGATTGTTTGATTGATTGTCTGAAAGTGAGTGAATTCGAAACTTTTGAAAGTTAAATGAGAGGAAATAAAAGGACTTGCCCAAACTTTCATATTTGCTTTTATGATCTCCATGAATTCAAATTCTTTTCAACACAAAACCCTAGAGAGAAGGTGACATGACTTCTTCCATTTAAAATGAAAAGGGTGTTTGAAAAATATTTGAATTCCATTGGGAAATATTTTCCACTTCAGAAACTTTATGCAACTCAATGATTTTCACGAGAGAAGATAAAATGACTTCTTCAAATTATGAAATATGAGTTGGGAGTTTGAAAGGATCAATTTCAAGTCCTTTTGGAATTAATTTTCAATTTGGATTTATTTGAGTTTTATTCAAATTATTTTTCTCCAAAAATAAAATATATGGAAATTAGGGTAACATGATTCCCTACATTAGAAAATTGGAGAAAAATTAATTTGAAATCATTTTGGTATTTTTAAAATGATTTTTGTTGAATTTTAATAGACCAGTAGCACTCTTTGAATTATTAGAATTTGTGTGTATTTTATTTAATGCTAGAAAAATGTTCATGTCGTAGAAAATCTTTTTCTGAAAATTTTGATATATAATATGCCTATATAAAGTTTTATTTTATTTTCGTTTTTCAGTTTATCGCATTCTGTAAAAAAAAACCGCGCGGCCGGCCAAAAAAAAAACTGCACCGCGCGGCCGGCCGAAGGCCTTTAGGCCCATCGTCTCTTTTCTTCTCTGTTTCGTATATTTTTGTCTACGTTTAGTCCCACATTGCCTAGCCTTTGACCCCTAAGCCTCTTTTCCACCAATAAATATAGACCCATAGAGCCTCCAAAAATCATCCAATTCGGGTTAAATCAATATTTTGGTTTGACTAGATTTATTTAAGAAAAATATATTTTTTCTCTCCGGCGCGACTTCTGGAAGTTGTCTCCACTCTCCAAAGTTGTCTTTTCTCTGCCTTATAAAGGTATCTTTCTTTATTTTTTTTCTTATCCTTCCGTAGTTTATTATTTTTAGACTAATACGATATAATAATTAGATTATCAATTAGTCTACGTATTTATACGTTAGACCCTAGGCCGTAGCTATTTTTTTCCCTCTTCCGTAAAACAGCTTGGCCCTAATTTTTCAAATAGCCATAACTTTTTACTCGTTTGCCCAAATCCAACGAAACCAACGCCCACTTCTTCGTTATGATGTCCTCTATCCAGTAATCCAACCCAAACATGTTTTTGAAAATTTTAAAATTTGAATTAGATCAGATTTGAATTCAAACATCTTTTGATCATATCTTTTTATCCGTAACTCCGTTTGAGTTGATTCTTTTTGCAAATCGAAGCTCTTGACCTAAACATTCTAATAAGGCCAAATTCACAAAATTTTGGTACTGTTAGAAATTGTTTTATGTTGCAAGAGTTATTTGCTTGGTTTTGATGTTTCCGAATCGTCTTCTTCGATCTTTCTGATCTTTTGAGTGATTGTGTGGTTACTATTGCTTGCTTACGATAGATTGACCGGAGTGTGACGAGTAGATCTATCAAGATTTTGAGTGCGAATCATCTTCATCAACATTGCAGGCAAGTTCACACTTTGATCATACTTTTTCTACAACCCAGTTTTATTGCATTAGATCAATCCTCACACATTGCATGATTAGGATCTAACTAAATTGTGGGATGGGAAGTAGATGAGGTAGTACCTATTACCTGTTTATTATCAAACCTTTGGGAGTTACTTCTACGTTTGCTTAATATGCCATGCTATGCTAGTAGACGTGGATTGGGTGAGTGAAATCCATGACAGATGTGAGATTGATAATTAATGGTTTATTTAAGGTGGCAACTTAAGCACACATCTGGGTGGATTGAGGCACCTGGGGTTTCCAGGACTTGCCTGTTTTTCTTTTGGACCGCAACCCAGACTCAAAGGGATCATGAGATTATTCATACTAGAAACTTCCGTGTGCAGCCACAAGCCATTATGGGCTCTGGCATAGTTGACTAAGTTGTGCGAACTCTTACAGTGGTAGACTAGCAGATGTAGGGGTTGTAGGTGGTACGGTCTACCCAATCATAAGGTGCTAGCACTTCTGAAAGACTATGTCTCGATCATTCGTCTTCTCAAACACCATGTAGTGCGAGAAAACAAACGGAGGCGATCGAGTCTTGTGGGGAAAAGTGCGCAAACCTCTGCAAAGTGTATAAACTAATCATGATTAGCCGTGTCCCCGGTTATGGACATCTTGAGTATCTAGTTCTTGGATTATCCTGTTGATCTCATCACGTTACTTTAAATGAATATTGTTGGGTTTAATGATGTTACTTAATTGGGATTGAGAATGCTGTCAACCATTCTCAATGTTCAACAACCACCATGATAGTTAAATAAAATTTATTCCTTTGCAGTCGGGAAAAATTGGCTTTTCGCAAAAACCTTATAACCATAGAGCTTTTCCACCAGCCAAATATGCATGTAGTGATAGCCTTTATTCATTTTCTCTATGATGTGAATTTGCCAGTACATTCAACGTACTGACCCGTTTCGGGCTGCAACGTCTCATGTTGCAGGATTATCTTACGACGAGTAAGTGATACGTTAGGGTTACGATTTCTACACTCAACTTTGCCGTTGGTGTTGATGGGAATCCATAACCTTGTTGCTTCCGCTATATGGATTGAGGTAATAGTATTTACGTTACTTTATACATGTGATTTACCTCTGTTATAAATCCTTCGAGTACTGTGTGTGTCAGCATACCGATCCAGGGATGACACTTAAGCACAGAGACTTGATCCATTCGGGTCAGGTCGCTACAGACATATTAACGCCCGTGCCTTCTTTTCAGGAGAAAGAGCGCTCGCCGGACTATACCTGCAGAGGCTACCAACCGCGCCTCCACAAGCCAGGCTCCAAGGCCGGACTCAGGGGTGGGAACGAGTACAAGGCATGCATCGGGTGCTCCTCCGACAGAGGATACATATGGACTGTCTGCCACCCCTTCCGAGGTGGAAAGTGCCATGAACCATCGACGTCGCCGGACTGTTCTTCGTGACGCTTGTTTCTCCCAAGAGGCTTTAGATGCCTTCAACTCGGGAGATGCGCACCTCCGTGCCGCTCAAAATGGTCTAGCCAGAGCCATAGAGCAGTATGTAAAAGACATACGGGTGAGAAAATTTGATGATTATATATATCAGTAGCCCCTGAGACTTGAAACAGTTAGTATAACTGATTTAAGGATCATTTGTTATGTAGGTTCTTACAGAAAAGAATACTCAACTGTCCCAGGAGCTGGAAGAGTGCAAAGCCCAACTTCAGGCCGCACTGTCCGCTGCAGGGGAGCCCAAAGAGACCCCCGCTGGTAACATATCCGTTAAATGATAAGTATCATATTAGAGTGCGGCTTTATATGCAAATCTGACAAAAAAATTGCAGATGACGCTGGGGTGAATCTGGATAAGCAATAGCTCAAACGCCAGCTGAAGGCTGGTGAGAATGTGCTTACAAGGGTGAGGCAGGAGAAGAATGATCTCCAAGATGCCAACACCAAGCTGGGCGTGGAACTGAAAGATGTTCATGCCCAACTGTCGGACTCTGTTAAGGAGAATCAACGGCTTCAGCACGGCATATTGAACGAACTTAAAAAGAGTTCGGTGGGGAAGCTGACTGATAGAGTTATGTCTATAGGTATGTTAATAGGTCGTCCTACCGAGGATATGCCTAGTTCGACGGGTGATCTTCTTTCCGAGCTCGCACAGTTGCACGAACGAGTTCGGCAGGTGATGCGAGGCGTTGCCCAATCCTTGTGGCCGTCCATTTCCCTACCCGAAGGCCTTGGAGAGCTTGCAGAAAAGCTGAAGGGAGCACGGCGGCGCTTCCGATTATGGAAGATATCGGCCTGCCATCAGGGCGCCAGGGAAGCTTTGGCGATGGTGAAGACACGGTACATGAAGGCTGACCCGAACCACATGGCCGAATTCGGACCTGTGGGGCCTGATGGCAAGGAGAGCCCTGTCAATTTAGTGTATGGCCAAGTAGAATTGGCCGCAAAGTATTCCCAACAGGACTGTAGACTAGACAGCCTATTGGATGGCATTGAAGAGGAATTCAACCAGTCAAATTGACTATGTAATTGTAAAGTGACATATATGATGCCTTCTAGCCGGATTGTAGATCGTTTGTCATGGCGGACCTTTTCGCTTCAACCTCGGGACCCGACAGCCGGAGTGTATCCGAATACCCTCTCGGTTATATAAGAACCGGGGCATGCGTGGAGACTAGGCGTAGGGGTCATTAGTGCTTTATCAGACAAGTGCCCAACTAGTTATGTTATATTACATGGGTAGTAAGAAACATCTTCTAGAGAGAATAGTTCCGTTAAGGGTTCCTTTCCCTGGGTAGGCATGCCCTAAAGTGCATGTCCGGACTGCAACAAGAAGCGCAGTAAAAACGTCTGGGGGCAGATATGGTTAATAAATAAAAGTCATCTTTTGTTCACCGACCGAATATTCTCTTAAGAACGCTAGCTTTCGGCTTCACCCAGTCTAAGGTACACGTCCGGCTGACCCAGCGGTAACAATCGCAGAGGTGCTCCCCTTATGCCCTAGCCGAATTAACGGGAACGTAGGGCATAAATACAAGAGCCAGGCAACCCAGCTTGGCCAAAACTTAAGTCATATCGATGCATATAATGGTGAAAAAAGGTACATGAGGAAGTATAACACATGTGTTGGGCGTGATGCCCAGGTAAATAATTTAAGCTTCTGTGAAAGAAGCCCCCAGGTGTAGATAGTGCGGCTAGCACCTCTGTAATGTACAAGTGAGGCACAAGGTGACCCGTGAAGGTCTAGAGGAATAAAAGAAAGAAAGGGAAACAAGACAGACAATGCATATGCGGAAAATGGACAAAGGGAGGGGACTAACCTAAAGTCCCGTGCTAGGCGTAGAATCTTCGGAGCCTGGCTGCGTTCCATGGGTTCGGCTCGAGTCGACTAGTCGATGCATCCTGCAATCGGTACGCTCCGCCGGTCAGAACTTGGTCGATGATGAAGGGACCTTCCCATTTGGGCTCTAGCTTGTTCTTTTCTTATCCGGCAGCCGGAGAACTAGTTCGCCAACATTATAAGTTTTGGATCATACTTCTCTGCTTTGGTATCTGCGAGCCTGTTGCTGGTAAAATGCGGAACGGGCTTTGGCTCTATCACACTCTTCCTCCAAGGTGTCCAAACTGTCCTGCTGATCGAGCTCGGCTTCTCTTTCTTCGTACATGCGCACTCGAGGTGAGTCATGAATTATGTCACAGGGCAGGACTGCCTCTGCGCCGTACACCATAAAAAATGGTGTGTATCCGGTACTACGATTCGGCGTAGTCCGCAGCCCCCAGAGTACGGAGTGGAGCTCCTCTACCCAGTGCGTGTCAGACTCTGTTAAGGAGCGCACTAGTCTGGGTTTAATGCCGCTCATTATAAGACCATTTTCTCGTTTGACTTGACCGTTGGTTTGTGGGTGGTAGACTGAAGCATAATCGAGCTTGATGCCCATTTTGCTGCACCAGAGTTTTACCTCGTCGGCCGTGAAGTTCGTGCCATTATCAGTGATGATGCTGTGGGGGACGCCTTAGCGATGTACAACCCCAGATATGAAATCTATCACCGGTCCGGATTCGACTGTTTTAACCGGTTTGGCCTCTATCCATTTGGTGAATTTATCCACCATGACCAATAAGTATTTTTTCTTGTGGGTTCCACCTTTAAGGGGTCCAACCATGTTAAGCCCCCTGACCGCAAAGGGCCATGTGATGGGGATTGTTCGGAGGGCGGTGGGTGGCATATGGCTTTGATTTGCAAAGAGCTGGCAACCGGCGCAACGCTGGACTAAGTCCTGTGCGTCTGCCCGGGCCGTTGGCCAATAGAATCCTGTACGGAAGGCCTTGCTCACAAGAGCCCGGGCTGCGGCGTGATGACCGCCGAGTCTGGCATGAATTTCTGCCAAAAGGTTCCGCCCTTCCTCTTCGGAGATGCACCGTTGAAGGTCTCCGATAGAACTTTTCTTGTACAATTCTCCCTCGTGGACCCTATAGGCCTTTGATCGCCGCACTATGCAGCGCGCCTCATTTTGGTCCTCCGGGAGTTCCTGTCTAGTTAAGTAGGCCAGGAATGGTTCTGTCCACGGGGCAATAATAGCCATTATTTCGTGGGTCGATTGTGTTATTTCGTTGGCGGAGCCTCCGATTGTGTCAGAGAGTTCGGTGTCAGGTATTTTGGCTGGGTCCGGACTTTTGTTACCGGTGTCCTCTTCCCATGCTACGGATGGCTTGAAAAGCCTTTCCAGAAAAATGTTGGGAGGGACCGCGTCGCATTTTGCGCCAATGCGGGCGAGGATATCCGCCACCTGATTGTTTTCCCGAGCCACATGGTGAAATTCGAGCCCCTCGAACCGGGCTGACATTTTTAGGACGGCATTGTGATAAGCGGCCATTTTTGGATCCTTGCACCAACGTCTCCATTTATTTGGGATATTGCAAGGTTTGGATACCCGCGCACCTCTAGGCGTTGAATGCCCATGGATACTGCCATCCAGAGACCATGTAGAAGGGCCTCGTATTCGGCTGCATTGTTGGAGTCCGTATACATTATCTGTAGTATGTATTGAACGGTGTCTCCTGTTGGGGACGTCAAAATGACGCGAGCCCCTAGACCAGCCAACATTTTGGAGCTGTCGAAGTGCATGATCCAGTTTGAATATGTGACGTACTCTTTAGGGAGTTCGGCTTCCGTCCATTCAGCGACGAAGTCAGCCAAAACTTGCGATTTAATAGCTCACCGTGGCTTGTAAGTTATGTCGAACAGGAGGAGCTCGATGGCCCATTTGGCAATCCGACCCGTCGCGTCGCGGTTGTTTATAATATCGTTAAGTGGTACTTCCGAGGCTACCGTTATCGAACACTCTTGAAAGTAGTGTCGTAGCTTCATGGATGCCATAAATACCGCGTACGCTATCTTTTGATAATGCGGGTACCGTGATTTGCATGGAGTAAGGACAGTGGACACGTAGTAAACTGGCTTTTGAATGGGAAATTTGTGTCCGTCCACTTCTCGCTCGACGACAAGCACTACGCTTACCACTTGATGAGTTGCCGCAATGTATAATAGCATTGGTTTGCCAATGTTTGGCACGGCCAGGATTGGGTTTGTTGCCAACATGGCTTTTATATCATTGAGTCCGGCCGTGGCGACGTCCGTCCACTCGAATTGTTCGGTGCGCCGGAGGAGGCGATAAAGGGGTAATGCCTTTTCTCCCAAGCGGGAGATAAAGCGGTTTAGAGCCGCCACACATCCAGTTAGTTTTTGTATTTGTTTGAGGTTTGTTGGGGTAGCCAACTGTGACAACGCTCGGATTTTGGCCGGATTAGCTTCAATACCTCTACTGGAGACAATGAATCCCAGGAGCTTTCCTGCTGGTACGCCGAAGACGCATTTTTCTGGATTGAGCTTGATGTCATATGTTTGAAGGTTGTCGAATGTGAGCCTCAAGTCGTCTACTAGAGTTTTGACATGCTTGGTTTTAATGACCACGTCATCCACATATGCCTCCACTGTTTTGCCGATCTGGTTTGCCAGGCATGTCTGAATCATGCGCTGATATGTTGCACCGGCATTTTTTAGCCCCAAGGGCATTGTGTTGAAGCAGAATGGGCCATATGGTGTGATGAATGCCGTTGCGGCTTGGTCTGGCTCTGCCATTTTGATTTGGTGGTAGCCAGAGTATGCGTCGAGGAAACACAATGAATCATGTCCTGCGGTAGCATCGATTATTTGATCGATGCGGGGGAGGGGGAAGGGATCCTTTGGGCAGGTGTTGTTAAGGTCTTTAAAATCGACGCACAAGCGCCAGGATTTGTCCTTCTTTGGTACCATCACCAAGTTTGCTAGCCAGTCCGGATGTTTTATGTCTCTGATTAATCCGGCCTCCAATAGCTTGGCTAGCTCCTCTCCCATGGCTTGTCTTTTAGGCTCGCAGAAACATCGAAGAGCCTGCTTGACTGGCTTGAAACCTTATATGATATTTAGGCTGTGTTTAGCCAGCCTGCGTGGGATTCCTGGCATGTTTGAAGGGTGCCAGGCAAAAATATCCCAGTTCTCACGGAGGAACTCTCGCAGTGCGGCGTCAACATCAGGGTTGAATTGTGCCCCGATGGAAGCTGTTTTTGTAGGGTCCATTGGATGGACTTGGAATTTGACTATTTCGTCCACCGTCTTAAAGGAGGTGCACTTGGATCTTTTATCGAGTATCACGTCGTCCCTGTTTACCATGGAGCGCAGCGCAGTTAGTTCTTCGGCCGCTAGGGCCTCGGATAGTGCCTCAAGGGCCAGTGCAGCTATCTTATTTTCGGCGCGTAGTGCTATGTCCGGATCACTAACAAGAGTGATGATTCCGTTGGGCCCGGGCATTTTGAGCATCATGTACCCGTAATGGGGTACGGCTTGGAAGATTGTGAACGCCTCCCGCCCTAATAGAGCGTGGTATCCGCTGCTGAAAGGGGCCACTTGGAATGTAATTTCTTCGGACCTGTAATTATCCGGCGTGCCAAATACCACGTCTAGTGTGATTTTTTCGGCGCAGCGTGCTTCCCGACTGGGGATGATTCCTCTAAAGGTTGTGCTGCTTTGCTTAATGCGGCTCCAGTCTATTTCCATCTTTTCAAGAGTTTCCTCGTAGATGAGGTTTAATCCGCTACCGCCGTCCATGAGTACCTTGGTGACTCGAAAGCCGTCCACGATTGGACTGAGGACCAGTGCGGCTGGTACTCGGGCTGTTCGGAATTTAGGTTCGTCACTGGTATTGAAGGTAATAGCCGTGTCGCTACAAGGATTTGTTTCTGCTATGTGGCAGATTTTGAACATGCTGTGGAGTGTTCGCTTCCGTCTTTTATTTGACGCAAAGGTCTCGAAGACCTTTAAGACCGTACTATTGTCCTCGGGGTGGTGCTCTATGGTTTTTGGGAGGAGTAGATCCTCACCACTTTTGGCCACCTGCCTGAGTATCCAGCATGCTCTAAGGCTGTGCGTTGGTATCGCATCCGTTGTACCATCCCTCCAGTACGGTTCCTTGCCCCATAGAGGGCTTTTGCTTTTTGGTAGTTAACCCAGGTGTATTGTGATAATGCACCCTTTTATTTCGGACTGGGTTTGTATTCAAGGCCGGATTATCCCAAAATTTTATTTCGGTTTTCCAGGCGCTTTCCATCGTGCAGTACTTTCGCACTATGGACACCAAGTCGGCAAAGCGTGTAATTTCGCGATGACTTATGGCGTTGAGAATTCCCTTGTCCGTGCAGTTATTGCAGAATAATGAAATTGCGTCTTGCTCGCGGCAGTCCTTTATCCTGTTCTTGACCAGGAGGAATCTGGCCCAGTAATGGTGTACTATTTCTTCAGGCTCTTGCCTAATTTGGGATAGATCGCGTATGTTTGGGTGGGTGGGTGGAATTGAATCCGAATCCTCACCCAATCTGAGGCTCAGCGGCCAAGGAGTTTCCGAACTCGAAAGTTTGGATTCTTGGATGTTTTCCGGCAAATCTGGCCCACTGCCTGATTTTGGGTTCGGGCTTTGAGTGACGTCCTCCCCTCCGCGGGTATCCGGCTTGGAGGGATCGGGAATCCGTACGTAGCTAGTCCTTAAGATAGATGAACTTTTGCGGCATTGCTCTTCCACCACTGCAATGTGATGGGTGACGTGGGGAGAGTTAATTTCTCTTAGATCGGGTTTAGGCCCAATCTGATCGTAGTCTGTAGCGACTCCCAGGGCGGCGATATGATCCAAGAGCTCGTTAAGGGAAGAGAGCTCCATTGGATCTAACTGTTCGGCGAGTTCCGAGTTGATGTGAAGATTGCTTTGATGACCCGAGAAGCCATCGGCGGCGCAGGGCCGAACAGGCGGTCATAAGAAAACCACCTAGCCAGAGAGTTTGGCCGATAGCCAGAGCTCCCTCAGCGATAGTGCCGTCTTTAAAGACGACATGAGACATCCTTCCTTGTGACGACGGCACAGCGGAACTCTCAATGAAAGCACCAATGTCGGTGTCAAAACTGGCGGATCTCGGGTAGGGGGTCCCGTACTGTGCGTCTAGGCCGGATGGTAACAGGAGGCAAGGGACATGAAGTTTTACCCAGGTGTGGGCCGTCTTGATGGAGGTAAACCCCTACGTCCTGCTTGATTGATATTGATGATATGGGTGTTACAAGAGTGGATCTACCACGAGATCAGAGAGGCTAAACCCTAGAAGCTAGCATACGGTATGATTGTATGTTGGGATTGTTGTCCTACGAACTAAACCCTCCGGTTTATATAGACACCGGAGAGGGTTAGAGTTACACAAGGTCGGTTACAAAGGAGGAGATATCCATATACGTATTGCCTAGCTTGCCTTCCACGCCAAGTAGAGTCCCATTCGGACACGAGACGAAGTCTTCAATCTTGTATCTTCATAGTCTATCAGTCCGGCCAATAGAGATAGTCCGGCTGTCCGGAGACCCCCTAATCCAAGACTCCCTTAGTGGCCCGCCATGAGGTCGAAAGAGTGGGGGCGGCTTTGATGGACTGACCTAGATAGACAATCTGTGTGAGAGAGTACAGAGTGTGTCGATCAAGGCCCGAATAGGGAGATATATCATTTGTGTGTGAAAGAAAACGAGGTTAAATGAGACTCAGATAAAGAGAGCGAGATTGAGAGAGTGTGGCCCGCCGTGCGGAAGAAAGAGTGAGACAGTCTCAAGGAAGTGACCTAGATAGACAACGTGCGTGCGTGCGCACGAGAGGTTGGGGGGCTAGATAGGCAATGCTTGTATTTAGCGCAAGAGGGTGAGAGAGAGAGAGATGGAGAGAGAGAGCCCGGCATGGGGTGTAATGGCGGGTGTGTGAGGTAAATACATTTCGTAACAGAGTGGAAAAAGGGAGTCATGTAGTTGAGAGAGTTAGAGATCGAAACATGGAGATAAAGAATGGATGTGTGTTGGAAACCGATAGCTTCCTAAGAGGTGGTTAGGAGAGGAATATAGACCGATACATGAAGTATGTAGCGTGTGTGCCGGGGGGGGCTAAAAACAACATTTAAATGTAGATAGTACGAGACTTAATATCGATGTTTCAATTTGGTGTACATTGTAATATTTGAACTGAGGAGCATGCATATGGCTAATTATTTCGAATTCATGCCATACTAGGTTTCGAAAAGTTGACATTGACTCGATTTGTTGTGCTATTTTGTAGGTCATATGTTTGAATCCATCCAAAAGTTTTCTCACTACCATGGTGTTCATCATATACATATGAATTTGTATTAAAAAAGTAGCGTGGATACAGTGAAATGCGAAATCCACATTAGAATTGGGGATCGCTATGTGACACACACTCTAATTCAAATAACTAATTATGTGACACACACTCTAATCCATGTTAGCATGGATACCGTTTCGATTTTTTTAAATAACTCCTCATTAATTAATTTATAGTATCTTGTTTCGAATGACTAATTATTGCAAGGAAAACACGGGCATGGTAATACATACAGATTCATTTGCAAATGAAAGAAGATTCGTTTGCATTCTCAAATGCAGGCGCACCAGGGTCGTGTCATGGTGGTCGCGTGTGTCGGACGGACACGTAGCACCCAGCCACCCACCCCCCCAAAAAAGGACGACGACAAAATAAGTTTGCGCTTCCACGTTTCGGATTGAAATATCTGGCGGCCCCAATTCCAGCCCTGCAAAATCTCCCTTCTCCATCGTCCCCTTCCGTGCCCAGATTGCTCAAATCCCTAATTCGCCGCTAAGGGAGTCCTGGATCAGGGGGTCTCCGGATAGCCGGACTGTTGGACTATGAAGATACAAGATTGAAGACTTCGTCTCGTGTCCGGATGGGACTCTACTTTGCGTGGAAGGCAAGCTAGGCAATACGGATATGTATATCTCCTCCTTTGTAACCGACCTTGTGTAACCCTAGCCCCCTCCGGTGTCTTTATAAACCGGAGGGTTTTAGTCCGTAGGACAAGATACAATCATACCATAGGCTAGCTTCTAGGGTTTAGCCTCTCCGATCTCGTGGTAGATCAACTCTTGTAATACTCAAATCATCAAGAATAAATCAAGCAGGATGTAGGGTTTTACCTCCATCAAGAGGGCCCGAACCTGGGTAAAACATCGTGTTCCCTGCCTCCTATTACCATCCGCCTTAGACGCACAGTTCGGGACTCCCTACCCGAGATCCGCCGGTTTTGACACCGACATTGCTGCTTTCATTGAGAGTTCCTCTGTGTCGTCGCCGTTAGGCTTGATGGCACCTACTATCATCGATAGCGATGCAGTCCAGGGTGAGACTTTTCTCCCCGGACAGATCTTTGTATTCGGTGGCTTCGCACTGCAGGCCAACTCGCTTGGCCATCTAGAGCAGATCAAAAGTTACACCCCTGGCCATCAGGTCAGGTTTGGAAGCTTAAACTACACGGCCGATATCCGCGGAGACTTGATCTTCGACGGATTCGAGCACCTGCCTTGTGCGCCACGCGGTCACGATGAGTATGATTTAGCTCTACCATCTGACAGTGTTCAGGAGATCGCATCGGCAGCCGCTCCGACCATCAATTTGGAGCTAGTTGCGCCATCCATGAACGGGTGGATAGACCCCGCCACGGAGGCCGTATCCTCTGCGGTGATCGAGCCGAATATCGACCTTACGCTTCACGAGATCCGTATTGCTAAACTACCGGATCCTTCTCCGGCCACAGACTCCTAACCGCCTGCGCCCATTCATGTCGAATTCGATTGGGCGCCGATCATGGAGTTTACCTCCGCGGTTATTTTTCAGCACTCGCCCTTCGGCGACATACTGAACTCATTAAGGTCTCTCTCCTTGTCAGGAGAGTCCTAGCCGAACTACGTCCGGCAGGATTGGAATGCGGATGACGAAGTAATTCACCGCCCACCCACCACCCACTTAGTAGCCACCGTCGATCACTTAACCGACATGCTCAACTTCGACTCCGAAGACATTGACACAATGGACGACGATGCGGGAGGCGAAGAGGAACCACTGCCCACAGGGCACTAGACACCCACTTCATCACATGACGTATACATGGTGGACACACCTAAAGAAAATAACGACGAGGAATGGAAGGAAGCAGTGAATGGTTGTTCCCTCAAGAAGCAGTCAAAGTGGTGGCGTAAACGCTGCTCCAAATCCCGCCTCGGCAGAAATAACGATCACATAGAGTGAGCGTTAGAGCAGGGTGAACCATTGCCCGACCATGACAACATGGAAAATCAAGCCGAACAACCCAACCCCGTCGAAGATAACAGTCCGGACGACATCACACCGGACAGGCGCCAGGAGCAACATAATGCCCACCAAAGGCTTGTTGCCACGGCGAGGAGTCTGAAAAAACAGAAGCAAAGGCTCAAGGCTGCACAAGACATACTCAAAATCAAATGGACTAAAGTACTCAACACTGCAGCGAAATACGGCAGTAATCGCCACACCAAGAGCTATCCGAAGCGAAAGTTGCTACCTGAATTTGACGAGGAGGCCTTAGATCCTCCACAATTAAAAAATAAAACGTCCATCCGATAGGATAGTCGACCTCATAGCCTACATAAAGCGGCAATCGATGCCGCACATAAACCAGTACGCGATTCGCGTAAGGGCTCGCATCAAAAGGACGATGCAACCAGATCCATCTATGGACCACGCAGGCGCGCTCCAACATACAATGCAACACAACAAACATCCGAACACCATGGTACACCCAAATATAGGGGTGCCGCACACCCTCTATGTTTCACCGACGAGGTGCTGGATCATGAATTTCCAGAGGGATTCAAACCCGTAAACATAGAGGCGTACGACGGAACAACAAACCCTGGGGTCTGGATTGAGGACTACATTGTCCATATCCATATGGCTCGAGGAGACGATCTCCACATCATCAAGTACTTACCCCTCAAGCTCAAAGGGCCAGCTCGGCACTGGCTTAAAAGCCTCCCCGAAAACACCATCGGAAGTTGGGAAGAGCTCGAAGACGCCTTTCAGGCAAATTTTCAAGGGACATATGTCCGACCAACGGATGCAGACGATTTAAGTCATATAACTCAATAGCCCGGTGAGTCAGCCCAAAAACTGTGGAACAGGTTCCTCACTAAAAAGAACCAAATAGTTGACTCTTCAGACACCGAAGCCTTAGCAGCCTTCAAGCATAGCGTTCGGGCGAATGGCTTGCCAGACACCTCAGTCAAGAAAAGCCGAGAACAATGGCAGCATTAACAAGCCTCATGACCCGTTTTTGCGTGGGAGAGGACAACTGGTTAGCCCGATGCAGCACCAGCGACCCAAGTACATCCGAAGTCAGGGATGGAAACGGGAAATCATGACGCAGCAAGAATAAGCGCCGGAATAAAGAAGACAACCTGAAGAGCATGGCGGTAAACGCCGGATTTAGAAGCTCTCGGCCAGGGCTGCAGAAGCCGCCCTCCAAAGGCAACAGAGATGAATTGTCCAACCTAAACAAAATTCTGGACCAAATATGTCAGATCCATAGCACCCCTGATAAACCTGCAAATCGTACCCACAAAGAATGTTGGGTATTCAAATAGTCCGACAAGCTCAACGCCGAACACAAGGGGTAGGATACACCAAGTGAAGACGAGGACGAGCCTCACAAGCAAAGCACAGGGGAACAGAAGAGATTCCCACCAGAAGTCAAAACAGTCAACGTGTTATACGTGATAAAAGGGAGAACCAATGTGGCACCCTTAGAGGAACATGCCCCAGGGCCTATCACCGCGGAGCTCTGCCACTGGTCATCCCAACCGATCACCTTCGACCATCGGGACTACTCGGCAAGTATCTGGCATGCAGGATGGGCTGCCTTGGTATTAGATCCAATAATTGACAGATACAACTTCACCCGAGTCCTGATGGACGGCGGCAGCAGTTTAAATCTGATATATCAGGACACAGTACGCAAAATGGGGATAGACCCAACAAAAATTTGCCACAACAATGATACCTTTAATGGAGTAACGCCAGGCCTGGAGGCTCACCGTAGGGGCTCCATGCTAGTAGAGGTTATATTCGGCTTCCTCGATAACTTCCGCAACGAAAATTTAACTTTCCACGTCGCTCCGTTCCAAAGTGGCTATCAAGCACTACTCGAACGCGAAACTTTCACTCGCTTTAACGCAATACCACCTTACGCTTCCCTCAAGCTCAAGATGCCCGGTCCACGCGGCATCATTACAGTCAATGGAAATATTGAGCGCTCCTTGCGCGCCGAAGACGGTGCGACCTCCTTGGCTGCCGCACACTAAACGGCCTCACCAACTCAAGCATTTGACAGGTCGTTAAGACCCCGGACACGGCTAGACGAGTCCGGCTCAGCTATATTTAATTAATACTAGTTTGATGGCTATACCCCTATTACAATACAAGCGGCTCAACGCGCGCACAAAAGTGGCAACAAGGCTCACCTTTACTCATTTTCAACTATATATTGTTTATTTAGTGTAACTTAACTTTTGCACGGCAACTTTTCAATTAGGTTCCTCTCTTTTTCAGATGACCATCGTGCTACACCTGTCTAGGATACGGCACAACAGAGACACAGGCGCAGACGTGTAGCAGGGACCCGTCCCAAGGATTCTTTGTAGATTAAGACCCTGTGTAAACCTTTTTTACTGTCTCTTGTTGATTTACATCCCTCGGATTCTCATTACAACCGAGAAGAATGCTCACGTCTTGGCATGTGGCCACGCCAGAATAATGCACGTACCTGGACACCAGGGGCTTATTACAAAGGGTACTGTTTAGACCCGGTTTACACCATAAAGACTGAATACCTTAGGGTAGTGCTCGGCGTCGCGAGTTTGGCCTTATATGCATCAGCTCCGAATCATGTCTTTGGTCAAATGTTTTGTTTGCCCGGCTCCTATGTTTTGCTGCCTTACGCTCCGCTCTATCGGCTAAGGCGGCACCAGGAGAACTACTGCGATTGTGCCCTGGTTCATCCGGACGAGCACCTTAGTAGAGAAAGCCGAAAACTGACTGTCATGATATAGCATGAGACTGGTCAACCACTCGATGACCTATTGGAATCTTCGGGATTCCTCCGCATTAACGAAGGGCTGTTTCCCGGCCAGGCATGTACGCACCCCGAATCCGGACGAGTGTGGAGCCACCAGGGGCTATCTAGTAGCCCCACTGTCAAACTCCTATGGCTAAGTGAAAGTGTTAAAGCATTATAGTCCGGTTGCCTAGTTTGCTGCGCTATCACCTCCTTATCAGGACCAAGACGTTGGATTAAGTGTGAATACACGTCTTCTGCAAACACCCCTGCATTATATGCGTGGGAGCTGAAGCCGACGACTACAATCTTTCAGGTTATATACATGTATACATAAACGGCCGCACTGGAGGCATCACAATACTTTCAGGCAAAAGTATAAATATAGCCTTGATAAATTCAATAAAACGTTGTTTTTACAACGGGAATACATGTCACTCAAACATAACATTCTTCAAGCACTTGGCCTCTATCATACGAGTGCCCTCAAGAACTTCTTCAAAATAGTGCTCTGCAGCCACTCGGCCTATGGCCGAACCCTGCGCCGCGATAGTGGTGGCATCCATCTCCGCCCAGTATATTTTGACACGGGCAAGGGCCATCAGCGAGCCCTCTATGCACGCTGACCTCTTCATCGCATTAATCCGTGGCACCGCACCAAGGAACTGCTGCACCAAGCTAAAATAGCTATTCGGCTTTGGCCTTTCCGGCCATAGATGATCCACGACAGACCTCATGGCGAGTCTGGACAATCTATTGAGTTCGGCCCATTCGACAAGCTGATCAGTCAATGGAAGCGGAGGCTCTGGAACGTTAAATTGCGACCAGAACAGCTTGTCCACTTCACGATCTGTCTGATCTCGGAAGTATTCGGCCGCATCAACAGCGCTCTCCACTAAGTCCAGATATGCGTCGGCCGAACTCCACATCTGATCTAGAGGGGCATACCGCGGATCGCCGAACTTCCTCCGCAGCATAAAGGGCTTCCCAGCCACAATGTCCCCGGCTTCACGCAGTTCCTCCTTCTTCGCTCTCATTGCAGAGCGGGTGTCTTTGGTCGCCATTGTGGCCTTTTCAAGGTCCGTAGCCTTCGCCCGGTTTTCTTCTACAAGAAACTGGCAGCGGTCGGCTGTGTCTTTTAACTTCACAGCCATTTTGGCCATTTTCTCTTTGCTCTCGCTATGAGCGGCCTTCTCGGCTTTCAACTCTTTGGCCGCCTTCAAAGCGGCCGCATTACTACTCATTGCTTGCTCCTTGGCTCGGGCAAGCTCCGCCCGCAGGGCCTCCACGGTGGCAGCTCCATCTGCAGTCACAACATATTAAAGATACTGGCATCATGCTGCTCTTACTATGTGACATTCACTATAAATATCACCTACCCTGTGCCTCGTCAAGCTGCATGTTAACAAGCTCAATGTCAGCATCTGCCGCATCCAGTCGCCGTTTTAGTTCGCCAACCCCATCAATCCGGCTAGCCACCAGAGCTTCAGACACCTGCACATAAAGGCGGTCTGGTTATTACCTGGGACTATGATCCTCTGTTCGCCGCCGTTCTCGACGACAACCAGAGTCTCAGGGGCTACTGTCTACACAAGGCACACCTAAAATACGCGGTACCATCACAAACGTATATCATTTCACGTACCTCAAAGCCCGTCAGTAGACTCATAAAGGCTTCATGCAACCCATTTTCGGCGGACAAAATCCTTTCAATCACCGTACACATTAATGTACGGTGCTCTTCTGAGATAGTCGCTCGCTCTAGCAGACCCTTAAGTATGTCCGACCGCATACCAGATGGTGCCGGACTCTTTTGATTGCTCTCTTCAAGAGCCGGATACTGAGGGCTTCGGGTGACCATGGGATTACCTTCTGGCCTTGCCGGATCCAGAGAAACTCTCCGTGATGACACTTCAAGGTCGCCCGCTTCTTGAGCCAGGGAATCCGGGGAGGCGTTTCTCTTTCCATCATCTCCGGAAGAAGATCCCCCGAAGACGAGCTCTGCTAAGAAGGGCTCAGATCCGAACTGCAAGATAGATGCTTCAGTTATCTTCCTCAGAAGTAAGGTAATATATCTTCACTATTAAAGTACTTTTTGATTACTTACAGCTCGTTAGAGGGCTGATCCCTGCACGGACTTTGTGCGGCAAGAGCACCCTCCAAGGCAGGACCCTCTGGTGGAGTTTTCTTCTCCCGTTTGGAAACCTTGGTTTCCGGGTCATCAGAGGTAGTCCTCTTCCTCCCCCGGGGCGAGGGAATGTCAGATTCCTTCCCTTGGTTATCCTCCCTCACGGAGGCGCTCGTTCCCTCGATTGGAATAGGTAGCGGTGGGGGCCCGCTTTCGCCCTCTTTATTCCCCCCTTCATCTTCCTTTGAGGGCGCCAGGCAAGGTGCTGGCTCGAGCATCTTTTCCAGCACCGGATTGTCCAAGCCTTCGGGAAGGGGGGCCGAACACCGGATCATCTTCGCCTTTGTTATTCAGTCCTGGTCAAAAAGCGATTCTTCAGAATGACGTCATGA